>NC_089280.1:29950479-30250479 GCF_963678975.1 Dysidea avara
GAATTCTCATCACATTGGCTTGGCTACTATTGTATCTGATACTGGTCATTATATTTTTCCGTCGATAGTTCCTGCTCCAAGTACTGTTGAACCATCATATCTGGGGATAGTTACGATATTCTCTTGTGCATGACTATTGTATATTTTGTAATACTTCAAATAGTGTCTGTATGGTGTGATGGATGTATAGCTAGCTAGGTACCAGGGTATCCCTGCTCTTATAAAATAGCTACAGTCAATGTGAGAAAGCGATCATTATAGTGATAAAAATGTAGTTATACATGTATGGAATGACCAATAGTAATAAAGGCATGTGTCAAACATTGATTTGGATTCTTTCCTGGAAGGTCAACACTACAATACAGTAGCTACTGGCATTTGCAGAGAAAGTAAGTGTGAAGTTGATGTATATATTCAAAAAAGACTTTGATTCATTATCCCATGAACGCAATAAATTACAGTCTATTGGAATAACTGAAAAGCATAGAAGTGGATTGAAGCTTACTGTGCATCTAAAGCCTTCTATCAATGTGTCAAAATAGGGGACTCCTATGTAATGTTCTTTAAGGGGTTCCTCAAGGGAGTGTGTCAGGTGTCATCTCTATCAATGACCTGCTTGAATGTATTCAAACTGCATTCCATTCATATTTGCTGATGACACCAAGTGCCTAAATTCAATTACATAGATCTACGTACACTGAGGATAATGCTAATGTTTCTAACTTGAGCACCACCAGACCTATACTCTTCACTGAATGAATCAAAGTTTATTCATCTTTGCTTCTATTTTAAAAAACACTACGGTAACAACAGATCATCCAACCTGTACTATTAATGGAAATCCAATCAAAAAAATCTACTGCAACATAAAGATCTTGATGTAATTTTCTCATCTGATTTCAATTGGTCAGCACATCATAATATCACCTCTGCAAAAGCTTATCAAGTACTAGGATTCATCAGACAAACGTAACACTATCTGTATATTAATTTAATGCTAAGAAACAACTACACAATGCACTAGTCTGAACTCAACTACTGTACTGCCACAATTACACATGGAAACCACAACTAATAAAAGACATCACCATGTTAGACCGCAAACAACGTAGAGCCACAAATGCATCTTATTATCTCATCATACAAATCTAGACCAGAGTAACTAAATCTATTGCCACTCATGTACATCTATAAAATTCATGACCTAATGTTCTTTAATAAATATCATGCAATGATCACATCTAGTGGTAACACAAGATCTGGAACCTTACCCAAGGACTTCAACATTGTTTTGCTTTCACAGAATCACAAGACTATATACACTGTAATTACCAGTTAGCTCAGGCACTGATCCAGAAATAAACAAAGGTGGGTAGCAAGCCCAGATTTTAAGTTGAGGGTACTGATGTCTTAGTATTTACATCAAGGAAAGAACTGACAATGGAAGCACACAGTAGCATGATAGCTCTCATGCACATCATGTATCTTGTAATCCCAGTACAGGTTGATCATGAGTAGCAGTGGTTAAAACATGCAGTACACATGTAACACCTGTGCATGCACATATTACACATTCCTCTCTGTTGTATGTGATATGTAGGAGATGATAGCTTATAGGTTTGCTCCATTGAATATAATTAATAAATGTGAACAATCATTTACTAATCACATGTCCATACAGAACATTGCCTTAAAGGTTATAGCTATAAAATTCCCTGCATATTTTTGACTGCTTGTTATTCAATAGGCAACTTTAAAATTTTATTGATTTTGATTTATGCCACTACCATAGGGGCGTCTGGATTCAGTGGAATGGAATGGTGGACTGGAATGGCCAGTGGAACAGACTGGAATAGAATGGTGGAATGGAATGGTACTTTGGTAATTTCAATTGGTGGTCACCTCTTTATAAAGACCACCTTCTAACAAAGACCACCTCTTTATAAAGACCTTTTTACTTTAATGTTTCAAATGCAGCTATCTTGTTGTTTTAGAGTGTATCTCATATATAGAATGGTCTTATTGATCACTTGTACGCCACATGCCTAGAAAAGTCAGAGTGATATCTGATTTGTAATACAGCAATATACCCCATGCAAAAACAGTTTGGCTGTACAAAAGTGACGTCCCCGTCAAACTAAAAGTAACTGACAACTAAAGCTAATATTTGGGTAAGGCCAAGAAATACTGGCAAATAACATGCTATAATTTATAAAAATTTGGTCCTTTATCATTGACTCGTACAGTCTTGCTGCATTCCTAATTAATTCTTTGTAACTCTAATTGGCTAGTAATTTAGCCGCCTTTTTTCTCCTCTACAATGCCGGAATATTGGGAAAGGTACCAATTTACTAGCCTATTAGACATATCCAACAATTAAGCGACTTTTAATAAAAAAATTTTTATTGGCAAGATACACGCGTCTACACTGGAAGCAGGTTTTCAAGGCTCTGTTATGGAGCGTCAGATAACTTTTAATCCCTTTCCAGGTTCTAGCAGGAATGGCCAGCATGACATCTACTTTCACGTAAAATGTAACAGCTTAATACGGCCTTCTTCATGGTACAAAGTAGGGGATTTAACATTACACATAGAACCATTGGCAATGAAAACATTTGCTCACCCCAACAATCCAGGCGCGAACTTTTCAACGATTCCAGGTTATCCCAGGCTAGATCTATCCTTTCTTGAATACTTCAGCTAGCTATACCGTTCGTGACGAACGCTTTACACGGTACAAATAATTTTATAAAAATCACCATCTCAATCCAATAGTCGCATACCCTGGCTGAGCACTGATTATTAATGACGCGCGCGCTATATTGCGTGGGCGAGTTGCAATGGAGAAGTATTCCGTTCTTGAATGTTTAATTCATCAACTTTTCAATGGTCAGTAGTCCTTGTACATCATGCTAATAACTTTTTTTTGATCACGTGATACATCTTTGTATTTTGTACATGTAATCAAATAAATATTTTGAAAAATGGTCATTATAAAAATTTCAAGTTATTTGTTTGCAGTTCTCCAACGTATAAACCTGTGGAAAAAACAGTCACATTTAAATTGGTGAATTTAAAAAAATCTTTATCACGCACACACTACACACACACACACACACACACACACACACACACACACACACACACACACACACACACACACACACACACACACACACACACACACACACACACACACACACACACACACACACACACACACACACACACACACACACACACACACACACACACACACACACACACACACACACACACACACACACACACACACACACACACACACACACACACACACACACACACACACACACACACACACACACACACACACACACACACACACACACACACACACACACACACACACACACACACACACACACACACACACACACACACACACACACACACACACACACACACACACACACACACACACACACACACACACACACACACACACACACACACACACACACACACACACACACACACACACACACACACACACACACACACACACACACACACACACACACACACACACACACACTTCACTACATATTCACATAAAAATAAAACACTACAAGGTTTGGTAATGGTTGTTTACATTGGCTAATTTTGTGGTGTGCCACATATAGCAACTAGGGAAATGTGTATCTGTGATCAAGAATTTAATTTAGTTTGTAATATCATAATTAGATGGTCACACTATCTTTGTCAACTAGAGATGAACTGGCTTTTGGTAAAAAGGGAGGGGTAGCCAATGCCTCGGGACTCTTGAATGCTATGTGAGAAATCCAATCAGAAATACACAAATATATTAGAAACCAAATCCTAAATCCAAAATCATGTAAAAGTAATGGAGAAAGTGAGTTTAACAAAGTAGACAATGATCGATCATGAATAACTAGAACAAGATGTAGATCAACAACTGTACAGATAGTTACTAGTTAGCAATATCTCTAAATGCTTTTAAAAATACATAAAGATTGGGAGTCTCGTACACGCCAGTTGGGTGCTTTGTGTGGGCGTTGGCAACCCCTCTGGTACACCATTTCTGTGTTTTGCGTGGGCGTTAGCTACCCCTCGGGAAAAATAAAATAATGAAAGACTATACAGAAGCTGATCTGTACAGAAGATGAGCCCTACACAGCTACGTGGGCTTCTTTTTACAAAGCATACACTCACCTTATTTGCACATAGCCCAATCATCATCATGGACGCTTCCACCTCCCACCGTGCACTAAAGTAATAGAAACAAACATCATTAAATAATATAAGCATTAATAGTATTATAGCATAACACAGCAGCACAATATTACAGCATGATAAACAAACCAAAGTATTTATACAGAAAACTATGTCATAGACATTTAATCGTCTTTGAGCAAGGCCATTTTAACGAAGGCGCAAATTGGGCGTGGGCGGGCAATTCATTACATTCTTTTCGCCGTTTATAACTATCACTTGCAAACTAATGCATATACATACAATGTCAAAGAACGTATATATTTAAACAGTTGTATGATACTTATAGACTGTTTTTTCACTGTCAACCACTTCTTGCGCGTGGGCGGCCCACCACCCGTCCCCTCCGCACCCTCCCACCCACCCATCCCCTATATGATATACGTGCTATACAGCTGAGCATATAAAAGTTGCTAAAATTAACAGGTTTTTGTAGAATCAGTTTTATTTTTAAAATTCTAATTGAACAAACAGTACATTTTCATACTGTAGCTGAATGACATTAAAATACATTGAATTGTCTGATATGATTTACAGGGAATTAATTAGGAATACAGTCAGACTGCACAAGTCAATGATAAAGGACCAAGATTATTTAAATTATACTTAGTTGCCAGTATATATTAACATTCATTTCTTGGCCTCACCAGATATTAGCTCCTTTAGTTTCCAGTTGCTTTTAGTTTCGTGGACACATCTTTTTTTTGTATAGCCAAGCTGTTTTTGTGTGGGGTATATAGCTATTACTGTATTGTATCATAAATCAAATATCACTGGCTTTTCTAGACATAACATGTGCACTTTACTGACAGCTTTAATTTCTATACATACCATTATCTATCTATGCCTATGTTTTTGCTACTCTAGGGAACCAATCCCACCTAACTTTTGTTACTGTGATCACCATAAGTAGGTACTGATGTCTTCTCTAGTTGTGGCGTGGTACACGTTGCCCACAGACCATTAGCGTGGGCTTTATGGGCTTTAGCATTCAAAACAAAAATAAATACCACACTGGCCCTACGTCAAAAAGGGACTTTGCCGTGGCCCTACGTCAAAAAGGGACTTTGCCGTCGCCCCCGTAAACCACCAAAAGCAAGTTCAGTATACCAAGCGATTGAAACGTACAATAACCGCGGTGCACCACAATAACCTGCACGTCACTCTGAAGGCCACGCCCCTAACATAGCTATAATTTTTTTTTTTCCCCGGGCTGGATGGACTGCCCTTGCCTACCACCCCCAGCACAAAGAAAGCACGTGCTGGACAACTGAATAAAAAGGACCAGATTGCTGAAAGTTAAAAGTCCCTGTGCTCATCAATGCGGCCCATCTCAGGAGAGGCATCAGAGGAGCGATGCGAGATGGACCTACTTCCACGTATGCACATTGTAGCTGACCGAAGTAGAGAAAAAGACAATGTGCATCGGATAAAAGCCAGAGTCTGACTGTAACTAGTAGAGCCGTGGCGAGATAGATGGTCAGCCAAACGACGGTAGCTATAAATTATTGCTAAACAGGAACGTCCGGTCCGACGGTCCGGTACGTAAAACAGACACTCCCATTTAGTTACATTCTCGAGTCGAGTATTCTGTTCTAATGGATGTGAGAACAGTTTTGACTTTGTTTGTTGCTGTTAGTTTGTGCGATGGTGATGGTCGTCCGTTATACTTACTAGACCTGTACGACTGTATCGACGACTACGAAGATTACTGCCACAACATCCCGGAATTTAGCATCCAAGCTGCGATAGAGTTAGCCAACAACCGCACAGACATACTACCTGGGTATACCCTATATACGCCATTAAATTATGCCAGTGTTCCAGTTGGCTCTGTAAGGAGTGGAGAGGTAAATGGAATGTATTGTGATCATGAATGCTGTTAGCTATAGCTATACTGTAGAGACTAGAGTATTATACACAAAAAGCACATTGATAAAAAGCACTGAAACAAGCTGGAGTAGTGCACGATATTTAATCACAGTAAAACAATAAGAAGTGTTATATCCCTACTGTGCTCAAGATACTGATACCATAAGTAGCGTTGTTTTAGTTCTAAGGAACTAGAACTAAATCTAGTTTTAGTACAGCAATTTAATTCTAGTTCTAGTACACTAGAACTAAACTAAAATTCTTTCAAGTTTTGGTTCAAAAACTAGAACTAAACCAAAACCTTTAAAACTTTTAGTTCAAGAACTAGAACTAACTAAAAGGTTTGTCAAGCAATCCTACATAAAAGGGTATTGTACACTATAACCACTTTACACTTTTCTTTGAAGATGGTGATGCCTGCAAATGCTACCATAAACATTGTCAGATGAGGTTGGACATGCACATGTGAGTGCATACATTTTGTATTGAAAGTTTAACCAAGCATTCACAAAAAAGTTTTCACAAGTACCATTCGAGAGTGCACTTCAAGTTTAGTCAATTCCGCCGGTCAACCCCATTCAACCCCACTACTCCAGGCACGTAAATTGCTCTTGAAATCTACAGGATCACATGTGTAAACATTCGCTGGGTGGAATCCATGTGTAATACTATAGGGACGCCCTGTGTACATGTATTTAAACACAATGATTGTCGAAGAAAGCAATGTGCATGCTAACAAAGCCTCTCAGAGTATTGAAAAAGAAGAGCGGATGCTGCTAGTTTGGCCTTACAGAGAATCGAAAAGAGAATTAGAAACTCGCACACCCACCTTGCAATAAGAATTTGCTGTTCATCTTAAGAAGCACAAGGTAACATGTAGTGGGAATATTGCTAAGCATTTCTTCTATCACTTACTCCTCGTCATATATTAGAATTATGCAATAAACAGAAATAAATTTCAGAAGTGCTTGTATTGTGTCCAACCTCCTCTGAAACATTGCTATTCAGCATTAATTTTGCCTATTTAGGTTATTTAAGCTCAGTTCTATTAGAGCTTTTGTTCATTTGTGCACAATGGTAAGTGGAAATAGTGCTGAACATCAAAACACCAAATCTAAAGTTTCTGGAAGTCTAGGGGGTGCTACCAAGGTTAGTATATGTGAAGATATCTAACACTAAAACTAACACTAACTAAAATGAAACTAACACTAACTAAAATGAAACTAATACTAACTAAAATTACAGAAATATGGGGTACCAGAACTAATACTAACTAAAACTTTGGTGGAATTGGGGTACTAGAACTAAAACTAACTAAAACTATGGCAGAATTGGGGTAATAGAACTAGAACTAAACTAAAATGAATTTGCTGTACTAAAACAACACTAACCATAAGGCCACTCCAAATAAATTCTCTGTTTCCTGTCCTGAACCCAAGCATATTTGCATGTGGGCGGGCGGTCCATTTCCATTATTTCATTATAAGACTGGCAGTTTTTCAAGCCATTACTTGCCTGACAAAACCAAGAAAAGCTGCATAAAAGCATGCTTAAGCTTGTACCGTCCTTTTCAAGTTGCAAAAAATAGCACAAACGTGAAGTTTGTGTTGACTTGATAGCACTGCTGACACTGTTTCAAGATGGCTTTTCCTGAGCTTGTCAGTATGCTAGAATAAATGGAAAATAATGGAAGAATACAGAATAATGGAGCGTTTAGAGTTGACAGTAACTATATGCGGGCGGTGGACAGGAAACAGAAAATTTATTTGGAGTGGCCTAATGGAAATGCTGCACGGTAGGGATATAACACTAATAATTGTTTTAATATTGTGCACTACTCCAGCTTATTTCAATACTCAAGGGGTCCGCAACTCCCTTGAAATCTCATACAGCCCTCTTTGAAATCTTGTTGAAATCTCTGAAAATTATTGTAAAGTTCCTTAATTTCATCAAATTTTTCAACCCTACCATAACTATCCCCAAATCTACTGTAAGGAAATGTTTAGATGATGCTGTCTACCAAAGTATTCTAGCCTCTGAGAGGATGTTTTTGCCTAGGAATAAAGAGTGGCTGGATGTGACTAGTATTAAATAATTTATATAGCTTCTTTTTTTATATATACATTCACCCCCTTGCCATGCCCACGCAGGTTCTTCCTTAGGTCCATACACGTGGTCACGTGTGACCGAGGACTATCGTACTCTCTGTAATTTATGTACTTTCATCATTTCATAATATTGATGGTTTTCTCTCTCCTGTATACTTTTCTGTATGTGCAGTGTCACTTATGCTACATGCAGCAACTCCACCAGTTTTCAGAGAACTCGAGAAAGGATTCCACATAATTATTTCCATATACTATGTATCACATGATGTTATACTATTCCGGATATCTAAGATTTTAAATGCTCTGAAATCTTGCCATAAATTGCTTGAAAGGTTTGAAATCTCATACTAGTGGACATCTAATCTCTACTCTTCAGTCTATAACCATGACTGCATTAGGGATTAGATGTCCACTAGTACATCTGCAGGTAGCTATAGGCAACCTCCCTTGTTTCACAACTTTTTAGCTGTTTCCCTGCTTTTTTGTTCTTTGATCCCTAATCCAGCTTAAAATTCCTAATTTTCCTTCTACACTACTTGTTTGTTTACTTTTTTAATAACACAATTATGATTACTGAATCCACGTGTACCACATTAAAAGAAAGAATGGCACCAGACATTCCATAAGCGTCTGAGCGCACACCCCAATAATCAATTACGCACTGAAAAGTGAAGAGGCCATTACGCTTCATTTGTAGCTGTGTTCTGCTTGTTACACAGCATTACAAACGAAGAACAGTACAAGAAACTTCTTTGCAATGAATCCAGTTGCTATGGAAAATGTGGGTGAAAAGCATGACACAGCCAGAGGGAAGCTGTATCGTGCTATTGCGAATCGACACCTTGCATTGTCAGCGAAAAGAACTGGAACACAAAGGAGGACAAAGGTAAGTCCATGATACGTGCATTGTACGTACTGCGATTGGCGAAAAGGCACTTCTCAGGACGAAGCAATGTCAAACAGTGACAAAATCAAGCCCGTATCCTTATCCATTGTCGAGTTATGCTTGGCTAAAGGCATCAGTTAGTTATAGTTCGTTAGTTAGTCAGAATAAAATTCTGTTAAATGGAAATTTTTTAATTCCATAGAAACTTGTTGGAAAGGTTTGGGGTCACTCTGAAGGCATTTTTGGGCTTGGCTATGCCTAACCAATACTGCCAAACAGTTATGAAGGAAACTTGAGGCTGGTGTTAGGGTGATATTTTTGGGAAAGAAAGCCCAAAACCTCATGATCCAGTACTACTGTACTGTAGGATTATTTATTTATATATTTATATATTTATTTATTATGTACAAAACTCAGAATTGAGTATGACGTAACATTAAAGCTATTAAACAAGTGAATTTCTTAAAGTGTTTTGAAATTGATAAAGTCTGCTGAATTGACAATTTCTTCAGGGAGGGAGTTCCAAAGTCTGATGACAGATGGAAAGAAGGAGTATAGATATATGTTTGTCCTAGCTGCCAGCTGAATATATCTCTTATTGTGACCCCGGGTGTTTGTAGATGACTGGGTAAGATGGTCATGTGGTACTGAGATAAGATTATTGATGATCTTGTAAAACATGTTTAGCTTGGCTTGGTTTCTTCTAAGCTCTAAAGTTGGTCAGTTTAGTTGGTTTAACATTGTTGTTAAACTAGCTGTTCTGTTAAAGTTGTTATGCACAAATTTCGCAGAGCGACGTTGGACCATTTCAATTCTGTTTATATCTCCAACTTGATGGGGGGACCATACAGTTGAAGCATACTCAAGCATAGGACGGATATAGGTTGTGTAACAGGCTAATTTGACAGACGGCTGACACTGATTAAGATTCCTTTGCAAGAAAGCTCTGGTGGAATTGGCTTTGTTGGTTATCTTGTTGATGTGTTCAGACCATGAGAGATTGCTTGTGATGGTAACTCCAAGGTATATTTACCTAACCAATACTGCCTCATTGTCGTCAGGGAAAATTGAGGCTGCATGGTTTTTGGGTGATGTTATTTTGTGGGCCACGCCTACTCCTTTGTGGTCCCTACTATACAGTACTCATGCCTAGAAATGCCAGCCTGATATCTAATTTATGATACAACAGTACCCCATACAAAAACAGTTTGGCTGTACAAAAAGGATGTGTCTGCAGACTACACAAAACTGGCAACTAAAGGAGTTGATATCTGGAAATGAATGTTGATACTGGCAACTAACTAAACAACATTGGTCCTTTATCATTAACTTGTGCAGTATTGATGAATTCCCTGAAACTCTAATTGGCTAGTAATTTGGTGCCTTTTTTAATAGTCGACATTGTAGAGGAGTAAAAAATCCAGCCAAATTACTAGCCAATTATAGACTTTCAGGGAATTAATTAGGAATGCTGAATGATAAAGGACCAATGTTATTTTGATTATAGTTAGTTGCCAGCATTAAATTTCTTGGCCTCACCAGATTAGCACCTTTTACTTTAATGTCTAAATTGCTGCTATCTTGTTGTTTTAGAGTGTATCCCCATATATATGTATAGGATGGTCTTATTGGGATTAACTGTGCACCGCATGCCTAGAAGTCAGAGTGTATGATACAGCAATACCCTATGCAAAAACAACTTGGATGTATCCACGAAACTAACGTAACTGGAAACTAAAATGGTCTTTATAAAGAGGTGGTCTTTGTTAAGAGATCATCTTTATAAAGAGATGAAATTATCTAATTACCATTCCATTCCACAGTCCATTCCATTATTCCAGTCCACCATTTCATTCCACTGAATCCAGACACACCTGATCATACGTAAGGCAACACAAATCTAATTAGGAGATAATATAGCTCCTTAAATTTGCTAGGAATTCTGTCAGTGATAGTCTTTGTACCACTCGCTATGCAGTAAAGAGTATGAAGATGTAAACTACATTATGAAGTCAAATAATCTGTTTTGACTGTCCACAGTGTCCCTTCAACCCTTTGCATATGGAAAATATGAAATAGCCAACCTACAAGCACATATACACACACCTACAGTGTTCCAGAAAAATGATCATGCAGACCACGACATGGTTGAAATTTTAGGATAGTGTAGTTTATGTGTATACCTTTCCCAATTAATTGTGTGAAATAGCAAGGTTGCAGTTTTAGGTAATAGTAGGTAAGTGTCTCATAACTATACCAGATGAGTTTAGCGGGAAGGAGTGGTCCCTAAACATCACATGAATTATACATCTGCCATTTTTGTAGGGCAAAAATGTAAAGCTTAGCTTGACTTGAGCAACATTAAAAGATGCTGGATGGCTGAGCTATGGGGCTGTTGGAATCCAATGAACATCCAAGACTCAATTTAGTGCTAGATAGATTCTTCTTGCAATCATTTCAATGTAGGTTGGTAGGTATTTTACGTAGGTAGGTATCTGTTCACATCCTTAGAGTTAATTCTGTTACACAAAAGCCAGTACGTGAAGTTAAGGATAGTACAGAAAAGTCAAGTTGGGCAAATCTCAGGGAATTTGCAAGTGTTTTAATGCTATTGTGT
The DNA here is from genome assembly GCF_963678975.1 of Dysidea avara. Lineage (NCBI taxonomy): Eukaryota > Metazoa > Porifera > Demospongiae > Dictyoceratida > Dysideidae > Dysidea > Dysidea avara. The sequence continues at coordinate 29,962,238 of NC_089280.1, forward strand.
TGTTTAAAGAATTTTAAAGAGCTAAAGGGTGAACTTCATTGTGGTTAACTCAAATGTAATGTGGGTGCTATAAGACTAGTTCTCACCTTTAACTAATGTTTAAAGATACCGAAATGCCTTCATCTGAGCTGAGTACTTCTTGTGGCAAGACTCCAATTATTGGATAATAGTCATCATAAGTCATGTGAGCATGAATTTTTTCCCATAATCGATTTCAATCTGAGCCTTTATAAAACAAACAGGGTAGTACCTCTATACCTTGTCCACATCAAGGCTGCAGTTACTTTGATGAAAGTGGCTTGCTGCAACCACTTTCTTGGGATACATCTCAATGTACACCAGTGTACATTTAGTTGTATCCCAGTCCTGTGAAGAGGTATACATGCCAAATGTATCCTCTGGAATTCCGAGGTGTGAATGTATTACATTTTACAATGTAACATTTTCAAACCTTAAATCAAAAGAATAGACCAGTTCATTTAGAGACCTAAAAATGCAATTAGTGTTAATTGTACATAATGTAAAAAATTGGATGCTGTGGATGCCTATAAAATGTATTGAGCAATTGGGAAAATGATGAAAATGATGATAATAATGTTTAAATCTTCATTGGTTTGTATACAGACAGTGTGTTCTAATTCTCTGTACATAGAACAAAACTACATTAACTGCTCTTTTGTTTCATGTTTGTCTACTGTGATTAGGGTGAATGATGAGTGAGTTATAGAGTTGTAAAGTTTCAGATTTTGCTTTCCATGGCTGATAATCGTGAAAAACCACTCAGACAAAACTTAGTAATACTGTGTTCCATGTATCATGTCAAAGATTAAGGTTAAAATCTACTTGATGGGTCTACAAGCAAACACCTTGTTAGGCTAGTCAGCAAACTCTATCCACTCGTTTTATTGTTGTTTTTTCATATGAACATAGAAACAAGCACCTGCTTACATGCTTCATCATTAGACAACTTTTTTTGCAATGGCATTTTCAACTTCAGCAGTTCATAACTCGCCATTGTTTGTTTCCCAATGGTTTCTGTACATTTTCATGGCTAACCACAGCATCCAGTAGCAAATACCAGAGCATTTGAAATACTTTCACCTTAAATGGACTGGTCTACTCCAGAGGATACATTTTCCATATACACCTCTTCACAGGGGTATACATAGAGATACATCCTGGGAAACTAGTTGCACTTCAAAACAGCAAGCCACTTTCATCAAAGCAAGCATACTCTTGATGTGAATGAGTTGTAGTGGTACTATCCCATTTGTGTTTTATTAAAGGCTCAGACTGAAATTGATTATGGGAATAAATTGTGTCTATTGTCCAATAATTTGAGTCTTAAGCAGAGTCCTTACTAGTATACAGGTATGTACTGTTAAACTAATCTCTTCACATTAATCACAGATGTCAATAGCACCTTCTGTCTACAAACCCATGCATGTCAGCATTATCGCTTCACTACTCAAGATCACCTTGACTAATTAATCCCAAACCACAGGGCAGACTTTGGTCTATTTTACCAGTAATCTGTTTGTTAGGATATAGTGTATAGTTACACAACCACAGAATTTTTCATAAATACAGTATTTTAGTTGAATAATGTACACAAAGGTAATGAATACTTCTCTGAAAATGAAATGGCCTATATAAACAATGGGTCTATGCTATGAAATGGCCTATATAAACAATGGGTCTATGCTATGAAATGGCCTATATAAACAATGGGTCTATGCTATGAAATGGCCTATATAAACAATGGGTCTATGCTATGAAATGGCCTATATAAACAATGGGTCTATGCTATGAAATGGCCTATTGTTCATTCACTATAATATTTTTGTACATTTCAGTCATGCATTGAAGCTAACAACTGTATAAGTAATATAATTAATAATATTAGTCGTGCCTTTGAAGCTGCATCAGAGCGAGGCGCGTCGTGTTGGTTAACAACGTTACCTATTGCTGAACATGGGTTTTCCTTAAACAAGGGAAATTTCATGATGCCCTGTGTTTAAGATTTGGATGGCAACCTGTTAACTTGCCTCAGACATGTGTTTGTGGTAAACCCTTTTGTGTGGAGCATGCCTTTACTTGTCCCTGTGGTGGGTTTCCATCTATCCACCACAATGAAGTCAGGGATTTAACTGCAAGTCTGTTGAGTGAAGTGTGCAGTGATATTGGTGTTGAGCCTGCTCTCCAGCCCCTTGATGGTAAACCATTGCAATTTTGCTACTGCCAATAGTGAAGATGGTGCCCGTCTTGATGTTGTTGCCAGAGATTTTTGGAGTCGAAATAGGCAGCGTGCATTTTTCGATGTCAGGATTTTCAACCCTTTTGCGCGCTCTTATTTTCACTCCCAATTGTCCAGATGTTACCAGCTTCATGAACATGAAAAAAGACGGGCATATGATAAGTGTGTTAGAGAGATTGAGAGAGCTTGCTTTTCACCATTGGTGTTTGCAGCTACTGGTGGCATGGGGCCCACTGCTACAACAGTTTTCAGGAAGCTTGCTTCAATGTTGGCTGAGAAGCGTAGCGTTAATTACAGCAAATGCTTATTCTGGCTGCGATGTAGGCTTTGTTTTTCATTGTTAAGATCTGCAGTGATGTGTTTGAGGGGTCATCGCTCTTCAGTTGGCCGTCCATCAACCACTAATATTGATCTGGCCTACTCCGAGGGTCGCTTGGAGTCTGGCGGCCTTGTTTGATTGCTGGTATTTCCAGCTGTCCAGCACTTTAACACCTAGTGCTGGGGGTGGTGGCAAGGGCAGTCCATCTAGCCATCTAGTTGTAATATCAGCATGAGAGATTTGTCTGATATGTATGCCCAAATCCCAAGGACATATCAGGCAAATCCCAACTACCAATGTTACGTAAAGCTAATATGCAACACTTCATTAACCTGCTCCAGGTGAGTAATCACCCATGCCAATACTATAGTGTTACCACTGGTTTCTTTTTATGTACATATACATGCCTGAAAGATTTGGCAACATGTACATTGTAACTACATTTGTTATAACGAACGGATGAGTCCTAAAGATATCACTGAAAAAGTTGAGTTGAGCAAATCTCAGGGAATTTACAAGTGTTTTAATGCTATTGCATTGTTTAAAGACTGTATTATTACATGTATAATGCTTGTGAATGTGCTACGTTTAAGACTAGCTCTCCCTTTTTACTAGCATTCCCAACTTGTAGAATGGTAAGGATACTGAAACACCTTCATCTGAGTGTTTCTAGTGTGTAACAGAAATGAACACTGTAGGACCAGCCTGTAGATTGTTCAGTTCATGGTTTATTAGAATAAACGGTATGGCTGCACAACAACAGAATTTTTAAAGGTCAAAAATGTATTGAATCTATTGAGGCTTGGAGTATTTTCATGGAAGAATATACTCCAGCTCTTGCATCATTTGTAATTAGTCTGATTGCATACCTTAGGGGCAAAAATGAAAAGACCTTACTGTCTAATGTAGCCATCTAATAATAGTGAAGCCATCTGAACCCATTTTGCAAATTACTATCTTGTTACTGTGACTTTGGAGGATGTGGACACACTTGCTAGCAGATTTCTTTACTGTAAGCTTCATTAAATTCGATCAAAGGCTTTTATGCATATATATTATTATTGATTCATTTGATCGGTGGTACAACAATACAATTTTAAAGAGCTCTGGAATAATTATGATTATAGATGACAACTATACACAAATGTATATCCATGCACTAAAACAGCCAAGCTGTATAAAGAGTATGGCCTTCAAAAGCCAGGGTGAAAAAGTTGTGAAATCAAAAGTGGCGGCCATGCATGAAATGGCTGCAATGATGTTAATCATAATAAATATTAATAATGGCTTTGTACGTAATTAAAATGTATTATAATCATTAACATCATTGTGGCCATTTCATGGCAGCCGTTTTCCTTTAATACAGCTTGATTGTCTTTGCAAGATTTACTTCTATTTGTATTTAAATACCCTAAAGCCAACTTAATTTAAAGCTTGTTTTTTACACACATCATTGTTCTTATCTACAGATACAATGAACATGATATACGACAAACTAACTAGTTCTCTACCAATACAGAAAAATACCTACTGATCCGATACCAAAGACTTGCTATGCAATATTTAATTAGCTAGCTAATACTGATAATTGCTCTATAATTTTGTGCTTGCTTGTATAAAGCTGTATTATAGTGCCTGCCCTGGACAGAGGCTACTGAAAGCCTGAGTAAGAAACTTGATAAAAAAAACTCTGCTGAATGCAGTAAATGACCCAGACCAGGAGAGTCAGCAGTCTAGGCAAGTACCAGAGGAGCCACACAGCCTGGGATCCAACATTTCCTCTGCATTCAATCTGTACGTACTTACACATTATCATAGTTGGGGTGGTTACTTAAAAAAATAACTAGCTAGTAGTCACTTGTTACTTTTGTCCCATGTTATTTCACAGTTACCTTTACTTGTGTAAAAGTATAACTAGTGATTGAGTTACTAGTTATTTTCATAGTTACCCCAACTCTGCTCTGAACATCATAACTTCTTTTGTTATGTTAAGACAGTCGTGCATGGAACACAGCACAAATTATAGTATGTAGTGTTTGCATATATTGTTTGTTATCAATAGCCCTGACTACTCATTCAAAGAAATATTACTTTACCATAGTCCACATTTTATGATTTCAACGACCTGACTACTTGGGTGTGTTATCTAACAAGACATAAAAGAGTTAATAACCTATATTCAGCAACTAGATGGATTTTCTGTAGTTTTTAAATTGTGACCGGATTTGCGAAAAGGTACCTTTTTCATACACAAAATTTGACCCATTTTTTTGAACTTTATAGCTTCATAACGTTTTGATCATGGCACATAATTGCTTGAAATTTTCTATGAATGTAGCAACAGTATCTGGCTACATTTTGATACTAAGAGCAAGTATAAGGAGTCAAGTGTTACATCATTTTGTTTGCTAGTATGTCAAATATGTGGAAAAGGTACCTTTCGTAAATTCGGTAACAATTAGTCAAGCCCCTTTTAAGTTTAGCTTAGTAGTAGCATGACTTCAGTAGCAATGTTGTTGCCATGCTATTATTGCATTGATGATTTATCATAACATAGAATCCTATATAGTACTATATTTCAATAGTATGCAATATGCATTCTATTAACTTTCATTATGGGTAGCTACATATTATCTTTCAATTATAAAAGCGATCAAGGTACTTTAATAGAGCAGTCACCCTATAGCTAGTATTTTATTTCACAGCTTCAAAACATTTAATTTACTGTGATTATTAACTAAAAGTTCTCTGAGCTAATCTCAAAAAGTTAGTTGGGATATACTTTTGTTATTTTGTTGGTTAATAAACGTGTGCTCTGGTCTGACAAAACCCTTTCAAGCACACCAATTGGGAAGGCTGTAAGACTGGTTTTATCAGACTGGTTCACTGTGAACTCACTAGCCATTTGGGTTCATTTTTTATAATTTTCACCTTTTATTTTATAAAAGTGTATGTTCTGTAATAATATGCTTGTCATTTACAGGTACTTGTATCTGTTGCTACACTTCGTAATCTCAACTTTGATATAATCTATGCAAGATCACAAAATGCATTCATCAGTCCAATAATAATTGGATCACCATTCAGTTTTGTAAATGAGTATGCTGCTTATATTCTTGGAAATGAGACAATGCTAAATCTTTCACAGGTAGCTGTACACTTCAATATCAAACGGTCTGTTAACTGATATTTTGTTCTCTCTAGGTGACTTATGAATCACGCCTAGTCACATTGGATAGATTTCCTTATTTCTATCGTGTTGGGCCAAATAGCAATATTTTTAATTCAGTTCGCCATCAATTACTGCAAAACAATAAATGGAGGCGTGTTGGGCTGTTGTCTTCTGCAGGAATACACAGTATGGTAAGTAGTTATATATGAGAAGGTACTGTATAGCTACGAGATAGGCTGCTGAATGTCTGGAGGAAGAGTTAAAAGGAGACTGTACTTTTCAAGAAAGTTGCATTGAGGTTATCAACACAGCCAGCTTCATTTTAAATGGAAGAGAAAGTGAAGATGTGTGGCAACTGACTGAGTTAAAGGTACATATAAGTAGTGTATTAAGAGTTAAAATTGGTGGCCACTGTGTTTTACATGTACATAAGTGCACCATTTTATATGAAGCTACATATTTAGTACGTTAAAATATCACACAGACCAGGGTTGGAATTTAAACTGAGTTGTGTCAACAAGTCACTCAGGTCACATTTTATCCATATCAAGTAGATTTCATCTGTATTATAGAATAGCCGGGTCTGTCCAAGATTAAATCATGTATGACAATAGCTTGATGATGCTGATAAATAAGTGAGTGTGTGTGCTGACAAGTGACAAATTGCTGATGAACTGGATTAAAAGAAATATGCAACAAGCAATATCTCTAGATTCTTTTTCCAGGTAAATTATAACTGCTTCCTCATTAAAATGACCAAAAATGAAGAACAAGGACAAGATTAATGAGTTAATGTGTGTTGGCTATGTGAATTATATAAGATTATCTGCGTTGGTGCTTGTTCAATCCATTTAATTTTTGTTCTTGCGGACGATCCTTGTTATTATACAAAATACAACTACTGCTAACACTAACTCACATTATAGTTTATGTCAGACCAACCAACATCATCCCAGCTAGATCATCCGGGTCCAGTGATAGGCCCCGAGGCCCCGGCCTATTATACCCTATTATGCTGTTGAGCATTGCTCAAAAATTAAGCCTATTATGCTCAGAATTATGCTTTCAAAATCAAGATTATGCTCTAGAACTGACTATTTTATTAAGTATATTAGTGTTTTCTGACTGCTGTATTAGAGTAAGTGACTGCTCTATTAGAGTATTTCGATCTTATTTCTGCAAAGTGTGGATAACCAACAAATTTTAATAAGCTATATTACATGTTTTAAATACTATTGGCAGTGATTATTTGCATTCTTTCAGGCACATGTAATCCACATTTTAATTAAAATTTCAAATATTGTCCATATTATGCTGGAATTATGCTGGCGTTATGCTTGATACTTTTGGTCACCTATTGTGCTTTAAATTATGCCGGCATAATCGACCGGGCCTATCCAGTGATGACCCAGTTTCAACCCTGATACAACCCATGTCCTACTGAATAGCATTCATTTTGACATAGTGTAATGTCTTATTTACAGAAAGAAGATATCCGGATTATAATAGGATTCTTCTCGGTTCTTGATGTACCAACTATAATGTGTGAGGTGAGTGATGGTGATACCTCACAACACTAGTTGTATATTATCTACTTGTTGTGTAGAGTTACCACATGGGATTGGTTGATGAACATCATGTGTGGATCCTACCTGAAATGAACCTCAATGATATTTGGAAAGTAGCAATAAATAATAATTATAGTAACTGCAGTGTAGATGTCTTGAAAATGTCATTGAATAATGCACTAATGGTGGGAGCTGATTATGAAAATGGAACAGATCAGAATATCAATGTATTACAGCTACACTGTCTTGTAGTGTTAATTTTATTGTATATATTTCACAGGTTAATGTTGGTGAATTAGACCAGTTATTACTACAATACTACAGAGATGTTAACCCTAACATGTCAACTACAGAACTCTCAAACATACCAGGCTACCATCTATCAAGAGTGATCTTTGATGTCACATGGGCAGTGATTTTAGCACTGAATTATTCCAACTCAGAAGAGAAGTTAGACAATTTTCTAATGAAGAATGGAACACATGTTCCAATAGTAAATGAAACATTTGCAAAGTTGCTCAGTGAGTCTCTCAGCCAGATTAGATTTAATGGTTCTTCGGTCAGTAACTTGTTGTGTATTGTAATGTTTATACCTGAAATGTGCTACACAGGGCCCTGTGGACTTAAAGAAAGGACACAGCACTAGTTTCAGTGTTCATGTTTCACAAATAATTAGTAAGTGTTTTAGCAGTACATTCTTGTATGTCTTTGTGTTGGTGATGCTCAGATGACTCAGCCTGTCCAGTTGAGATTTACACAGTACTCAGGAATGATAATATAAATTGCAGTAGTACTAGTACTGTAATGTTAAGAAGTGCTAATGTCCGTGATTATGTTTGGGGAGATAGTAAGTTACTTTTTGCCAGAACAGTGACTGTATAACTTAATCTATTAGATCCACCACTTTCTGGAGGTTTGATCAAGTACCAAGGAGTACCGACTGCACTATTGTATTTTACTATTGTGGCCACTGTCCTATTCTTGTCATTTGCCCTTGTGTTGTTGGTGTCTAACACTGCACTGAAAAGGAAGAAGTAAGTGTGTCAACTGATATATCAATAATAGTGTATCATCTTATTTGTGGAATTGTATAGGTACTTTAAAACAGCCAATCCTATTATTAGTGCATTAATAATTTTTTCTGCTGTGCTGATCTTCATTTCAACCATACCAAGAGTCGTGGCATTTGGAGCTGTACAATACAATGTTTCCAGATCACAGTTTGCTGCACTTTGCCAGGTATAGAGCATTTATACTACATAGGTGACTGTAGGATTACTGGTATGTGATTTAGGCAGAATTAATGTTATCGGAGTTCGGAATGGTATTAATGTATGCACTTTTTTTGGTCAAAACATGGAGGCTTTATCACATAATAACGAACAAATTGCTCCGAAGGAAGGTTTGACAAATAATTTGTTCATGTGTTATAGCATTAACATTAATTTTTAGATCAGATTTGTTTCAAACCAAGCAGTATTCACAATGCTTCCATTACTAGTAGCTCCAGTGGTCGTGTTACTGATAATCCAGTGTTTTGTTGATAAGGCTGAATGGAAATATGAGGAGGTTGAGTATCAGGTGAGGTGTACACATTATTGTTTTTCTTATAGATGTATACATGTCCTTCTATAGGGAGGACATCCATACAAGTCAATTCGCTATACATTGTGTAATTCTTATAGCAGAGTTTGGGAAATACTAGCTGCCATTTATAAGGTTCTGCTGATTTTGTGTATATTCTGGCAAGCTGGTCATGTGTCACAAATGAAATTCAAAAATTTAGCTTTAGAGGGAGATGTCTCCCTTCAAGTACTTCTCCTGTTCATCTTTGTCTCGGTGTGTGGAGCTGTAGTGCAAGTGATTTTTGAACAGGGAAACAATGACTATTTAGCAGTAGTCATAGTTAAGACAATCTGGTTCATGTTGCTTGGTGTTATAGTAATTGCCACTACTTTTCTACCTAAGGTCAGTAGTGGTTGTTGCCTGTGATATTCCATTACTTTAGTTGACTTGTTTCAGTATTACATGACGTGTAAGGATCAGAAATCAGTCAAGAAAACAAGACATAGCAAAAGTTCACTTGTATCTATAAGGTATGTAAGTATAGTACTGAGGTCTTGTATGTATAACCAAACTGTAGATGTTGCATTTTCATCCAAAATAACTGCTCGGGTAATCTGAGCAGTTATCTTGAATGCAGAATATACCTACGGACTTACTACATTAAAAGGATTTGTTTCTTAAGTTTCTTGACTTCTCTGTGCCTAGGCCTATTATAACAATAATTTCCTCCTACAGTGGTCCCTCCTTTATCTAGCCATCGATTATTCAAACTTTTAGGGAACTGTGGAGTTGACTGTTCTATTAGAGTATTTTGTCCAAAATGTCTGTTCTATTAAGAGTAATTGAACAAAAGCTCTGTATATAAATGAATGGGCTTCTATTATCCAAATTTTTGATTATCTAAACACACTCAGGGTCCAATGAGTACAGATAACAAACTTATATATTATAAACATTTTAAAAATTTTTAATGATCTATGATTTGTTTACAATGGCAGACAGATAGTCTAGGTTAAGGGCCTACTGCTTATTGGGTTTGCGACTAGCAATAACCATCATGTGTGACATCAATAAATCTTGCTTCATGGTCTATCTTTCATCCACTGTACTGACTGCACTAATATAAATAGTAGCATTCCTTCAATGAATTATATCTTCAACAGCTTGTATCAAACAGTGCGGTAGTGGGGAATGGATGGTATCCACCACAATGCCGCCTTTAAACACTATTGTAGAAATATCGTACATGATGAAAAGCACCTTTACGAAATAGTCTAAAGGGTAGGCAGATGTTTATTTTATTTTTTAATAGCTACATAGACAGATGAATTAAATGTAGTTCACCTTCAAATTTAGGCCTACAATTATGAAAAGAAGTAATATCTATGCCACAAAGTCTATCTTTGGAAAAAGGGTGTGGCTCTCCAAAGGAAAGCCATGGTGAAAAAGTTGTGAAATCAAAGGTGGCGGTCATCATTACAGTCATTACTTGGCCACCACCTTTGGTTTAATCCTACTTTTTCACGGAAGGCCACATTCGTTTTCACAGCTTGGCTGTTTTGGTGTGTAGATATCACTTACTTTTGTAATTGCAAGCCCTTGACTGACTTGTAATGGTTGACTTGCAATCATGTAGCTTTTGGGGTGACTTGTTATGCAGCTGAACACTGTACAGGGTGACTTGTGACATACAGGTGTAGCTGAACTCTACGGGTGACTTTTTGTGGCTGAACTCTCTATGGGTTGACTTGTTTGTAGCTGCACTCTGTACAGGGTGACTTGTTGTGCCTAAACTCACTACATGATGACATAATTGCAGCTGATCTCTCTACAGAGCAACGTGTTCGTAGCTGAAATTTTATCTTGTGACTGAACTCTCTACACGGTGACTTGTTTGTAGTTGAACTCTCTACCTGGTAACTTGATTGTAGCTGGTCACTCTATGAGGTGACTTGAACTCTACAGGGTGATTTGTTGTAGCTGAACTCTCTACATGGTGACTTGTAATATACTTGAACTCTCTACAGGATGACTTGCTACATATGAATGCTCTAGTGGGACTATTAATCTTTATAGAGCATTTGGTACATGTAGTTGGTTTTCACAGTATAACTCAGCATTTTATATGAATGTTTCTAAATCACTGAAAGATTATTCTATGATGACTAATCAACCTATACATCAATTTTCAGTGCATTATTATAGTAGGCATGGCAACGTCTTTAAACAAAGCGTATTCACATGATTGTTACACACTGTTGCATTTTGCATTGTATATTTGGGGTCTTAATCTTGATTTCTTTAAAACTCCGTGATTGTTGATCGGATTCCCACTAAAATTGGTATTGAGATTTGCTTTAATAACCTGTTTAAGTATGCCAATTTTCAGAGTACGCGTTTGATTTTGCAAAGTGTGCAAAAAGAAAAGAACAAACTGAAATTATTGGTGAATAAATTTTAGCAATGGTGTGGCCAGGAAATGGCTGCAGTGATACTATTATAAATTTAATAACGGTATATCACTGCAGCCATTTTTGGCCACCACCTTTGATTTCACAACTTTTTCACCCAAGCTTTTGAGGCCGCACCATTTTTCACAGTTTCACAGCTTGACTGTTTTTGTGTGGATTTCACTTCTTTTTGTATTTATAATGCCCCAAAACTAGCCTATGGTTGACTTCAGGGTTTGTTTTTTACTCACCTTTCTTCTTATCTATACAGACAAAATAATGATTACTGAAGACAGACTTGTAAATGTATTGTATTGCATGTTTTATTTCAATATTTGTTAATGTACTCTAATAGAACACACATAGAATGTTCTAGAATTTGTCTATGAAATTATAAACATTAAATTTTACTAATATTAAGCAGATTCAAACATTATAAACTAGATATTAAATGTGGTAAACAGCTGAGATAACAGTGGTTCAGTGGCTAAGGATGTGGATGTTAGGTATGGAAGTCCCTGGTTTGAAAGTTGATAAGTTTTTGTTCACCTTTTTACTATGTGGTGACTGCTGTATTAGAGTATCTTGCTCTGGTGATTTTACACTTTTGTTTTATAACTCCATTGCTATAACTCCATAGCTTTTCAAACCATCAAAAGGCACTGCTACGATGATTAGCCTATGTGCACACCAATTTTCAAGACATTTCCATTCTCTGTTTACCATGTGATGTATCTGTGATAAAAGTTTGACCTTTTTATGTGAATAGATGTTCACAACTCCATGGATATTAATTTTATCAATCCATAGCAAACTTAGTACATTAATTCACCTTTATATGCCCTTCATTTGTGCTACAATCAAGTTGCACATTTGCATTTTATAAAATTTTGCAAAGTGTGTGAAAAGAATTCAAAGTGCCCATAGACCTTAAGAAAAATGAAGAAAAATCACAAAAATTGAATGCCCATGTTTTACAAGTGGCTTGTGCAAATTTAATCAAATTTTCTGTGTGGCCTACTTTACTTGGTGGACAGCTATAATGCAAAAATGGTGTGGCTTGGAGAATGCGTCATGGAGCTATACATACATTTCTTTCTGTCAATATACCCACGGTGTGGTGTGCTGGTTTCCTTGCTGCACAACACACTACCATGTGTCTTGATATAAAGCCAGTCAGGAAAGATGAAATATAAAGTGCTGTCAGCATCTGGGGGATGTGACCCCCACTGCTGTGATCTCCTATCATGTCATAGTATATCCCCCTTAAGAAATCCTGTTTTTGGCCCTGCAATCATATAGCGTCGTAAGAAACTGACTGCTGTATATACTTTGGTGATCAATCAGACGATGCTGTGAACGCATTTGCATCCTTACAGTGTTTAGTACTTTGCTCTTCAACATGCTTACAGCAATCAGCACACTATAACACTAGTGGATTACATGTGGTGGGTCATAGGTGCATTAAACAGTGAAAATGAAGAATGGGAGCAATGCTGAACAGGTAACAAAAGATTGGGATACTCTAATAGAGCAGTCAAGTACATTATTGTAAAGGAGTCTATTGTAGTGTAAAACTGAAAACAAAAAGTGTATATCTGGAAGGAAGGGGGGGGGGGGGGGGGTTACTATGCTTTGCACTCTGCCAAAGTTGGCTCTCCTGCTCTCTGACCTGGTTGTACCCCACATAATAAAGAAAAATCAACATGATGATACTGTATAACTGGTGTGATTGTGTACTGATAGTTTAATCACATAGCTGGCAAAAGTGAGTGCTAGTAACACAGAAAAACCAAGCGGGAACCATTATGCATATATTGGGTCAGTAAAGTCTTGCAAGGTTCTATAGGCCCATTTTTAGCCAATCAGAAGCTACCTTGGTAAAAGATGAAAATAGTAGTAAAATGTAGCACATCCCCCCCTTTGTGATAAATAAAAATGTGTCATTTAGTGAAGAAGTTGTCGTATAGTGGATAAATTGCTACTAACTTTTCCAGGTCACCTTGGCTATCATCATCTACTAAATCATATGACCTATGATCAGCACAGACAAAAGAGGAACAAGAGGATCATCATACAGTTACGGTTGACATTTATATGTATGGCTACTGGATATAAAATTCTTTTATATTTCAATTAAGTTTGTGTAATACTTTATACTTCAATGAATGTGTTTTTAAATGCAATTTAGCTAGCTTGTTATTTCCCAAAGTTTCCCTCTATACGGTATTCCTAAGGAATCATAATTAATTTTTGTGATTGGGCTAAAGTGCAGGAAGGAATTTTACACTTGTGTATAGGAACATGTTTCCTACCTACACTTGTAGGAATTATTCCTACACTGCAAGAAGATATCAATGTCTAATACTTTGTGCCATATACACAGCATGAGAATGTCCTACACTTTTTGTGCCATGTATATAAGGAATCTTTGTTACAAAATTCAACAGTCTGGGAATATTTTCCTACATAATGTGATAATAATTATAGCCTTACATGAGTAGGAACTGCATCCTCCTATCCTACACAAGGGTGCAATTGATATCGGTACATCGCATAAACTTTGCTGTGTTCAATTTTGAGAAAAAAAACTTGCCACAACTAAAAAAATTTGGCTTGATTTGGAGCAGTTTAATTTTTAGAAGGGGTTTCTAGTAGGAGTGAAATACAGGGGTCTGCAGGGGGTACAGACTCCATACAGACAGTACACTGACAATTAAAGTTTTAATTTTGTAATGCTTGAAAACTTGATGTTTAAAAACTATTACACATCACGTGACATCAGTAGTTTTGCAGAGTATTTGATCTATAGTACTGATGCTCACTATATTATAATACCATCACTTCAATTGTTATAAAGTAAAGAGCTCCACAGATCATAGAGTATTATTTGTACACACTTTCTGAGTGCTTCTTGAATTTCTGCAATGCTGTTGTCCAGAAATATGTATACATTAATGGTGTCTTGACTAGCTTATATTATATATATTATCATCAAGTTTATCAGAATCTTAATAAATGGGTACAATTACTAAACTTACACTTACAGTGTACATGCACTTTATCTGCATGTGGGTGAGTACATGACAATATTAATTTGTATGTATCGTTATCATAGATACTGTTTATTGTTTAGAAGTGATATGCATGGCCTGTGGAGAGACTACTATACTTCACTGGGTGGCCAACATAATATTATACCATGCAATCACTTATATATATATATATAATTATGCTGTGACAGCTATGAAGGGAGGGTACACATGTGTATCGGCTGCCGTGTCTTGATTACACTGTATCAAGTTATCAGCATCTTTTAATAAGTGTAGTTGTAGCTAACCAATGAATATTATGAATGTTGATTGTATAACCATGTGCACCTGCTGATCTGACCATGATTTATTAGAACCTTGACTTTCTCAGCCTTTCTGTATAGTTATTGAACAACTACAAAAGCTGAAATGGCTAACCCAGCTAATTAGTTCCACTTTTCTGTAGGTTCAGTATTAAACAGTTAATTTCTTATAGGCCTATATATATATAAGCAACTTTTTACAGACTTTGCTTCCTGTGTTCACCCTCAATTGCTACTCTATTATGCTCAAAATTTTTGCCACAGTTCCGATGTTTTGTTACTTTCTATGGTTAACGATAAACTTTGGCTTATGAATAACTGGTTAAATGTAAAAAGTTCTCGTTGTGCATTAAGAATTTGGCTACATTGTAAACTATAATAAGTCATGTCAGATAACTACTTGATGCCATATCAGTGGCATCGACTGTTCTATTATTGTAAGTCAACCTTTTTCTGTGGCATGCATTTTTTCTTACAGTATGACAATTATTCTGCCTATTATGCTAGCATTATGCTTGATGCTTTCAGGCACCTATTATGCTCAAGATTATGCCAGCATAATAGGCTGGTGCCTAATTGCTAGTGTCTAAACTGTGTGTATAGTTAGCAACAACGTATATAAGATAACACTGCTTGAAGGTTCTTAGTTTACTAATTTGTTAAGATGCCTTACTGTAGTTATACTGATAGTAAAGTGTCAGTAAACTTAAGTATATGGAACATAATTATTTTACTAAGTTTTAAACTCTCAGTAAAACATCAGTGAATGCGGGTTTACTGAAAAACTACTAAAATAACAAACAATTAACTGTTCCATATACTGGGGATATACCACTGTAGTAAACTAAGATACTTCAAGCAGTGTAATGAATTTAAATCAATGGCTTGTATGACTGGATACCATAGAATGTAGCTAAATGGTAATACGATATGTTTATTAATAACAAAGCTAGTACGTAGGAGACCAAGTAGCTAGGAGAGATACAGTATATATATTTCTGGTGAAATTCTTAGATGCCCTACTTAGTTACACAATAAACAAAATTCTTTAGGTTAATTAACACCCTGACTCATGTCCTGTATACATGTATCAGGTGTTGGTATTAAGTCCACTGACTGTATTTGTCACAGAATAATAATAATGGTGTACCGATTACTTAACCATTCCATACAATGTGTAAAATCGCTAACAATACATGTTTAAAGCTAAGACACACATTATGATAAATGTTGCTGGAGTGATTCTGCACTGGTAGATATTTCCTTGCCACATCCTTCAATAGTGTTCACCTCCACCGTCAAAAAGAAGCCACAACTAGTAATGAATATTAACTCTGCCTGCTCTAGCTGCCACACAGTAAAACACTTAAGCATTTATACTGCCAGTATTCTTCTTTCCTTCTAGCCATCATGTGGGTTTGCATGCAAACATTTGAGACACCATGCAGTAATACTTAGCTAGCTAGTATTCTGTTTCTTACTCAGACTGTGATTGAAAACTACTGCACTCAACTGTGCAATGAATTAGAAGCTGCAGCCAATCTTTAGGTGAAAACAACAGTAGATATAACTACAGTGTTTTTAAAGATATACTACTCACCCTACTATGAATTCTAGATCAAAATTGTGCTAGTAATTGCTGAGCATTATTCATGCACGCATATAGATACATGTTTAATTTGTTACAGGTTTTGGTACAGAAGACACAGCTATATATCTAACAGGGAATTCTCATTGCATTGGCTTGGCTACTATCTGATAGCTACTGGCCATTGTAGTTTCCACTAATAGTTCCTACTCTGAGTCCTGTTGAAGTTGAACCATTGCATCTGTAACAGCAACAACATACTATAACTGACATGACCTTTTTGTATCATATACCTAACCAGTATTTCAATACTGCAAATAGGGTCTGTGCTGCGTAGCTAGTTATGTACCAGGTTGTGCCTGCTCTAAAATTGCTTTACTAGCTTCGTAGCTACCACTGAACAATCAATGCAATCATGATTACATTGGGTGATTGGCACAACAGCAATTAAGTAGTTAGCAGTTCACATCATTTGGAGAACTAAGTTCACTACCCATTGCAATTTGTCATCACCCTATAGTTAAGAATAGTTGTTTTTTTTAATTATTTATTTTATCTACCTGTTTACCAAGCAAAATCTAACTCCGATGCAACACTTTACTCAGCTGCACATCAGCAACCACATCCTGTCACCTCAACCCAATTTGCACATCTTCAGGGTCTTTGATTCAACATTGTTCAAGTCAGTTTTTATTTTTTTAATATTGTTTTATGCAATACCAGATGCGAGATTACAGAATTAAAATGGCTGTGCATGTACAAAAATAGTGTGGTGGTGTTGAGGGTCAGATGGCAACATGTACCAACTGCCCAAACTAATTACTTATAATACTGGTTAATTATAATCAGAGGTTTTCATAAGTATTTCGACTCTGAGCAAACTGGCCCAACCCAGACATCTACTGCTCCATCAGTAGTATACCACTGGACCAATCAGCTTATGTTTGATTTGTATTAGTCACAAAGCTGAACTAGTGCTGAGAAAATTGGAGCAGAAGCTATGAGTTGTGTGGGTCATTTTGTGTTCACACTGGCCAATGGAACGCCATATTGCCTTATCAAATACCCTGGTATAATAGTCAATTTATTCAGTTACTGATAGGTTTTTTTTTGCCAGAGATGAATGTAGCTGGCATCCTATCCCTTGTGAATTACCGCTGAAATAATGTTTGCATTCATTGAATCGCCTCCAATGGCTACCAGTTTCCACTCCTCCCTGTATTCACTCCTCTCCACCATGCCCATTGTCCCCTCCCAATCTATTGTTGTGTAGCTACGTAGAGTAAATTTCCTCTACAAGCAATCTTAAAGTAAGTAACTAACTTATCTCACATGATACCTTATTTGATTATACGATTCAGTACGGGTAAAGGCACTTATACAAAAGCAACCTGCTACCAAACCACCACAGAGTTCTCAACCTGTAGCCTTTGCCAGGAGTGAGATCAATAAAGTTCTGCCATCCAACCCGTACAATCTAGCTGATGGAGAGAACAAGCATAACGTACATAAAATGTGCCCTTTAATGTGTAGCTGTGCACCTATGCTTTCTATCTATCCACCCATTTATGCAGCTATTAATTGTATCTGTACATATACGTACATTCTGCCACCATCTGTTATCCCCCATGCTAGAATTGGTTGAACACACTGACGCATCCACTGAATTATGGTATTCTGGTAGTGCACTTTTATCCTTTGTAGGCACTGGAATGTCACTATGTTCCACCACATGTAGTTGCTTGTTCCCTATTTTCGTCTTGCAGTGATCATTTATGACACATGACCCAGCATAAAATGCAACTTATAAAATAGCTAACACTTGTAGGTGCCAGGCAGTCAAAACATTCTGTTGCTTTTATTTTACATTTAACTCTGTTGTCCCCAGCCGTGTCTTAATCCAGTGTTCTGATCCAGCACCATTTCCTCGTTTAAATACCAGGAGTCACATGAAAATGGTCATGTGACTCCTGGTATTTGACTCCTGGTAAACATGTACAACTACATAAATGTCCAAAGATTTACAGACTTTTTGGTTCTTATAATACTCAGTGTTGTCGTGTTGTGAATAAAGTTCATAGTCATAGATTTAAGAACTTTTGTCTTGTTTGTCATGTGAACTTGAAATAATCTATGAACTTTTTATGAAGGTTTGGAACTTTTTGGCTTGTTTGTGAACCTGAAATGATCTATGAACTTTTTATGAAGGTTTGGAACTTTTTGGCTTGTTTGCATGTCAGTGAACCTGAAATAATCTACGAATTTTTTTATGAACTTTTGGCAATCTCAGGCTGTGCCGGACCATTTTTGTTTGCCGGTTTGTTTGTCCTTAGCTATTAATAACCCAGAGATCCGCCTATTTGTAATGTGTGGGCTTGGTACATGCTGTTTTCGCAGGGTGACTATTGGATTATGAACTTTTTATGAACAATATTTTTTTTTCACATTACTGAACATTTGTGACCAGATTTTACAGAACCGATCCAAATCGCACATCAGGCAAAATCAAACTAGCACCACCAGTGGATAGCTACACTATCGTACTACAAGTTTTGACCCTCAGCACTACTCAAACTACACGAGGCTGGTTTTTACACACGTCTTTTCTGGGTGGTGTGGAGTGCTCAAATGGCGGTTTCAGGCCTTGTGAAGGACCTGGCTTGGCAAGAGTCAGTGGTTTACTGGTGGACAGCCTTATAATGTTGGCCAGACGTGTTCTCTGTTGATTTTGCTACATATCAGCCACTAAGGAGCCAGCACAGCCCTGTAATCTTGTGTCTGGACTCCAATCGTCGTCTGCCTCCATTTTGAGGTCCTCCCCCAGCCTCCACCCCTTTGTGAGCACTCGTGATACTACTTCGCTCGTCCAACTGCTCAGATTTTCTATCTTATTTGGCGGGAAACTGTACAAGCAGCTACAAGTACTGGAAGTGGCTTGAAAGGTAATAGATTGATGCATCTTTTGTGTAAATTTCATACGCGTGCTTGCTATCCTTGGAGAGTTATGCTGGCTTCAGTTCTTTAAAACCGTTTATCTCGGAACTTCTAATGTGCGATTTGGATCGTTTTTCCAAAATCCAGTCACATTTGGAGCAATCATCTAGCATTTAAAACTGCGGCTGCACTGCCGAGTGCACTGCCGAGTGCACTGCCACTGGCACTGCTAATAGCTACTGAACGTGAGATTCAATACTTTTGGAGTGACAGCGTGAGATTGCACCTGAAATCGTAAGAATCACACCGGAGACGTGACAGTTGAGAGGCATGCCACCAAACGATTGAGGCGTATAATATCACTCTGCAGGCCGCGCCCCTAGTTTCGCGTTAAAAAGAAAATCGAGCATAGATTCTTTGAGTGGAGTAAATCGCGTTATGGATGTGAGAACAGCTTTGACTTTGTTTGTTGTTGTTACTTTGTGCGATGGTGATGATCGTCCGTTATACTTACTCGACCTGTACGACTGTATCGATGACTACGAAGATTACTGCCACAACATCCCGGAATTTACCATCCGTGCTGTGATAGAATTAGCCAACAACCGCACAGATATACTACCTGGGTATACCCACACACGCCATTAAAGTCTGCCAGTGTTCCAGTTGGCTCTGTAAGGAATGGAGAGGTAATGTGTACAGTGTAATATGATTGCAATAATAAGTGCACTGTGTACCATGGTTGAATACATGTACATGGTCAGAGTTGGTACATGTACACTGAAGGTAAAGGGGTAGACACTTCCACATCGCCAGTTGATGCATTTGCAACCAGAATGATGATATAGAAGTCAGAATACATGATATATGGAAATAGTCCATAGCTGGCACCGTAATTGATTACTTGGAGCTCAGCATTCTAAAGCAGTGAACTTTACTAATAGTGGACTGCTGCTAGACATGTGCCTCAAAGCCCTTGGAGAATGCTGAAAGAATGAATGACACACAAAATGAAAGATTCTATTAGATTATGTGAAGCCTAACTGAGTATAAGAAACAAAAAGTCACAAGCTCAAGAAATGTGTCAGCCAATGTCCAGAAACTAGATGATATCTCTTTCTCTGGCTTTTTTTGCAAGCCTGTCAAAGCCCTCTTGGTCAAGATAACTGTCGTTTTCACTCAAGTAAGTTGTAGAGATTGTAAATCGGTCTGTGCAGATCTATACCTGGCAGAAAAGCTACACCACTGTATTCAGCTGCTAAATTTGAAGCATTATGTGCAATTGCTCTGGACCAGTAGTTTCATAGAGTGATAGCGCAGTGCTATAGGGTATGTGAAAACTAAAGAAGAGTATGAAACAGTACTGTGCATGTACAACTGAGCTACAGGAGATTTTTGACTTTATTTCATAGTTAGTTTTGTGGCTCAAAAGCCATTGATGTAATAATGAATAATGATAATAAGTCTCCCTCCCTCACCAAACTTTCAAAAATCTATGTCAAATACTTGTCACACTTGTGTGGCTTTAGTACTTGTATGGCTTGGCATACTATCCTTTAACTATCATGCTGGTTTACATACAATGTTATTATTCTATTGTCTGCTCAGACTGAGATTGTAAGTTACTGCACTTGCCAGTCAACCTTGCAGTGAATTCAAAGCTGTGGCCAATCTTTATATAGGTGAAAACAAAACTAGCTATAACCATACACAGTGTCTTTAATTAAGAATTTGCTTTTGTAGGCTAATTACAACTAAAAACTATAGTTATAATTAAGGTATTATTACTGAGCATTATTCAGCTACATACAGGTTTGGGTATAGGAGACAGAGAAGTCTACCAGGGAATTCTCATCACATTGGCTTGGCTACTATTGTATCTGATACTGGTCATTATATTTTTTCGTCGATAGTTCCTGCTCCAAGTACTGTTGAACCATCATATCTGGGGATAGCTATGATATTCTCTTGTGCATGACTATTGTATATTTTGTAATACTTCAAATAGTGTCTGTATGGTGTGATGGATGTATAGCTAGCTAGCTACCAGGGTATCCCTGCTCTTATAAAATAGCTACAGTGAATGTGAGAAAGCGATCATTATAGTGATAAAAATGTAGTTATACATGTATGGAATGACCAATAGTAATAAAGGCATGTGTCAAACATTGATTTGGATTCTTTCCTGGAAGGTCAACACTACAAAACAGTAGCTACTGGCATTTACAGAGAAAGTAATCTAGCTAAGTGTGAAGTTGATGTATATATTCAAAAAGACTTTGATTCATTATCCCATGAACGTAATAAATTACAGTCTATTGGAATAACTGAAAAGCATAGAAGTGGATTGAAGCTTACTGTGCATCTAAAGCCTTCTATCAATGTGTCAAAATAGGGGACTCCTATGTAATGTTCTTTAGGGGTTCCTCAAGGGAGTGTGTTAGGTGTCATCTCTATCAATGACCTGCTTGAATGTATTCAAACTGCATTCCATTCATATTTGCTGATGACACCAAGTGCCTAAATTCAATTACATAGATCTACGTACACTGAGGATAATGCTAATGTTTCTAACTTGAGCACCACCAGACCTATACTCTTCACTGAATGAATCAAAGTTTATTCATCTTTGCTTCTATTTAAAAAAAACACTACGGTAACAACAGATCATCCAACTTATACTATTAATGTAAATCCAATCAAAAAAATCTACTGCAACATAAAGATCTTGATGTAATTTTCTCATCTGATTTCAATTGGTCAGCACATCATAATATCACCTCTGCAAAAGCTTATCAAGTACTAGGATTCATCAGACAAACTTAAAACTATCTGTATATCAATTTAATGCTAAGAAACAAATACACGATGCACTAGTCTGAACTCAACTACTGTACTGCCACAATTACGCATGGAAACCACAACTAATAAAAGATATCACCATGTTAGAACGCAAACAACGTAGAGCCACAAATGCATCTTATTATCTCATCATACAAATCTAGACTATAGAATAACTAAATCTATTGCCACTCATGTACATCTATAAACTTCATGATCTAATGTTCTTCATAAAATCTTTAATAAATTAACTTTAATATCATGCAATGATCACATCTAGTGGTAACACAAGATCTGGAACCTTACCCAAGGACTTCAACTAGGGACCCGCCGATTATGCTGGCATAATTATGAGCATAATAGGTGTCTGAAAGCATTGAACATAATGCTAGCATAATAGGTAGAATATTTGTGTAATAGTATGAATTCTTGCTTATCATCACAAAAAGATCGATATACTCTAATAGAACAGTCAGTAACTCTAATAGAACAATCATATAACTGACTGTTCTATTAGAGTATATCGATCTTTTCTGTGATATACATTTTGACAAGTAAGTTTGTGCTTCAGCCACTTATTATTTATCCATAAATTGGAAATTATTTCTAGAGCATGGGAACTGAAGCATAAATAATTGAGCATAATTTGAGCATAATAGGCAAGTATTGAGCATATATTTAAGCATAATAAGTAAAATTTTGAGCAGTGCAGCATAGCATAATAGGTAAAATTATGAGCATAATCGGCGGGTCCCTAACTTCAACATTGTTTTGCGTTCACAGAATCACAAGACTATATACACTGTACTTACCAGTTAGCTCAGGCACTGATCCAGAAATAAACAAAGGTGGGTAGCAAGCCCAGATTTTAAGTTGAGGGTACTTGTCTTAGTATTTACATCAAGGAAAGAACTGACAATGGAAGCACACAGCAGCATGATAGCTCTCATGCACATCATGTATCTTGTACTCCCAGTACAGGTTGATCATGAGTAGCAGTGGTTAAAACATGCAGTACACATGTAACACTTGTGCACATATTACACATTCCTCTCTGTTGTATGTGATATGTAGAGATGATAGCCTATAGGTTTGCTCCATTGAATATAATTAATAAATGTGAACAATCATTTACTAATCACATGTCCATACAGAACATTGCCTTAAAGGTTATAGCTATAAAATTCCCTGCATATTTTTCACTGCTTGCTATTCAATAGGCAACTATAAAATTTTACTGATTTTGATTTATGCCACTGCCATATAGGGGCGTCTGAATTCAGTGGAATGGAATGGTGGACTGGAATGGCCGGTGGAACAGACTGGAATAGAATGGTGGAATGGAACGGTACTTTGGTAATTTCAATTTGGTGGTCACCTCTTTATAAAGACCACCTTCTAACAAAGACCACTTCTTTATATAGACTGTTTACTTTAATGTTTCAAATGCTGCTATCTTGTTGTTTTAGAGTGTATCCTCATAGAATGGTCTTATTGATCACTTGTACGCCACATGCCTAGAAAAGTCAGAGTGATATCTGATTTGTAATACAGCCCATGTAAAAAACAGTTTGGCTGCACAAAAGTGACGTCTCCGTCAAACTAAAAGTAACTGACAACTAAAGGAGCTAATATTTGGGTAAGGCCAAGAAATACTGCCAAATAACTCGCTATAATTTATAAAAATTTGGTCCTTTATCATTGACTCGTACAGTCTTGCTGCATTCCTAATTAACTCCAATTGGCTAGTAATTTAGCCGCCTTTTTTCTCCTCTACAACACTGGACTATTGGGAAAGGTACCAATTTACAGCCTATTAGATTTGTAGGGAATTAATTAGGAATATCAGTCAGACTGCACAAGTCAATGATAAAGGACTAAGATTATTGTAAATTATACTTAGTTGCCAATATATATTAACATTAGATATTAGCTCCTTTAGTTTCCAGTTGCTTTTAGTTTCGTGGACACATCTTTTTTTGTATAGCCAAGCTGTTTTTGTATGGGGTATATAGCTATTACTGTATTGTATCATAAATCAGATATCACTGGCTTTTCTAGACATAACATGTGGCATACAATTCATCAATAAGACTGTCTTATAAGGTTCTCAATAAAACAACAATTCAGATATTAAAGTAAAACGATCTTTGTAAAGAGGTGGTCTTTGTTAGAAGGTGGTCTTTTAAAGAGGTGACCACTAATTGAAATTACCTAAGTACCGTTCCATTTCATTCCACTATTCCACCAGTCCACCATTCCATTCCACTGAATCCAGACACCAGCCATAGGGTGAATTGCTGGCAATTAAATGGTATATAAAAGTAGCACTTTTCAAATGTACTTCTTTAAACAGGCTGTAGGACCAGGTGTCCTACAGACTTTCAGCATTTATGCTATAATTTTTTTTTAAATTGACAGTAGATCCAATATTTTCCTTCAAGAGCTTCAACTGGTGGTAGCTAATACTGCTTATTATCTCATTAAACCATAGTGCTACCAGCTATACTATAAGATGATAGGTTTTACCTTTACTCGTACTTAATCATAATCATTAATCATAATTGATAGACTGGGTAGCATTGGAATCTGATTGGTATGCGATGCAGGGATTTAGCTAGTTTATATTGACAAAATATGCCAGCAAACAATTAATTTTGTCAACATAATAACGAAAGAGTATATTATTCATGATTGGCATAGAATTATATTGGGCTGCAAGGCCATGCATGCACGGTGGGAGGCTAGCCACCCCATGCATCCACACTCCCTGGATTGGCCCCTGTAGCTATAGACCTATCATTATTTACAAAATCAAGCATTACCAGCATAACTGACTTCTTGAATCATTTTACTGACAGCAGCTTTAATTTCTATACATACCATTATCTAACTAGGCCTTTGCTGTTCTAGGGAACCAATTCCACTTAACTTACTGTGATCACCATAAGTAGGTACTGATGCAATAATTATGTCTTCTCTAGTTGTGGCGTGGTACACGTTGCCCACAGACCATTAGCGTGGGCTTTATGGGCTTTATGGGCTTTAGCATTCAAAATAAAAATAAATACCACACTGACCCTCATACGTGAGTTACGTCAAAAAGGGACTTTGCCGCCGCCCCCATAAACCACAAAAAGCAAGTTCAGTATACCAAGCGATTGAAACGTACACGTAACCCTCACGTCACTCTGAAGGCCGGGCCACGCCCCTAGCATGTAAACTACAATTTATTTAATTACATTCTCGAGTCGAGTATTCTGTTCTAATGGATGTGAGAACAGTTTTGACTTTGTTTGTTGCTGTTAGTTTGTGCGATGGTGATGGTCGTCCGTTATACTTACTCGACCTGTACGACTGTATCGACGACTACGAAGATTACTGCCACAACATCCCGGAATTTACCGTCCGTGCTGCGATAGAGTTAGCCAACAACCGCACAGACATACTACCTGGGTATACCCTATATACGCCATTAAATTATGCCAGTGTTCCAGTTGGCTCTGTAAGGAGTGGAGAGGTAAATGGAATGTATTGTGATCGTGAATGATGTTATAGCTATACTGTAGAGACTAGAGTATTATACACAAAAAAAATGGAATTAGCACATCAATAAAAAGTACTGAAACAAGCTGGAGTAGTGCACGTCAGCACGATATTAAATCACAGTAAAACAATAAGAAGTGTTATATCCCTACCGTGCTCAAGATACCATAAGGCCACTCCAAATAAATTCTCTGTTTCCCGTCCTGAACCCAAGCATATTTGCATGCGGGCGGGCGGTCCATTTATATTATTTCATTATAAGACTGGCAGCTTTTCAAGCCATTACTTGCCTGACATAACCAAGAAAAACTGCATAAAAGCATGCGTAAGCTTGTACTGTCCTTTTCAAGTTGCAAAAAATAGCACAAATGTGAAGTTTGTGCTGACTTGATAGCACTGCTGACACTGTTTCAAGATGGCTTTTGCTGAGCCTGTCAGTATGCCAGAATAACTGGAAATAATGGAAGAATACAGAATAATGGAGTATTTAGAATTGACAGTAACTAGATGCGGGCGGTGGACGGGAAACAGAAAATTTATTTGGAGTGGCCTAATGGAAATACAGAGTAGGGATATAACACTTCTTATTGTTTTAATATTGTGCACTACTCCAGCTTATTTCAATAATCAAAGGGCCCGCAACTCCCTTGATAGTTCATACAGCCTTCTTTGAAATCTTGTTAAAATCTCTGAAAATTGTTGTAAAGTTTGTTTCATCAAATTTTCCAACCCTACCATAACTATCCCCAAATCTACTGTAAGGAAATGTTTAGATGATGCTGCCTACCAAAGTATTCTAGCCTCTGAGAGGATATTTTTGGCTAGGAATAATAAAGAGTAGCTGGATGTGACTAGTATTAAATAATTTATGTAGCTTTTTTTTATATATATTCACCCCCTTGCCATTCCCACGCAGGTTCTTCCTTAAGGCCATACACATGGTCACATGTGACCGAGGGCTATCATACTCTTTGTAATTTATGTACTTTCATTATTTCATAATTGATGGTTTTCTCTCCTGTATACTTTTCTGTATTTACAGCATCACGTATGCTATGTGCAGCAACTCCACCAGTTTGCAGAGAACTCAAGAAAGGATTCCACGTATTTCTGTATACTACGTATCACATGATGCTATACTATTCCGGTTATCTAAGATTTTAAATGCTCTGAAATCTTGCCATAAATTGCTTGAAAGATTTGAAATCTAATACAGGATTTTTCCGAGTTGCAGACCCCCCGTTTTTAATCGATGTGAAATGGTCCCTACTGTAGTTGAAAATTCCAAATTGTTGTGTACTTGTTTGTCAACTTTTTTGTAAATAATTGTTATGAATGGTGAAACCACGCATACCACATCTGAAATGACGCCGCACGCCCCGGCTATATCAATTATCGTCTGAAAAGTGAAGCATCCATAACGCTTTGTTGTCAGTTATGTTCAACCCATTACACAGCATTTCTAATCAAGAACTGTTCGAAAACACCTCTACAATCCACGCATACCGAAAGAAATGGTGCCGTGTGCCCCAGTTATATCAATAATTTATTATCGTCTGATATCCATTATGCTTCATGCTATTGCTCTCCGGTATGGCTGGGATCCTGTTAGACTTCCTGATTGTTACCCTTGTGGGAAGTTTTCTGTTGAACATCCTTTTTCTTGCCCTAAAGGTGGCTTTCCAACTGTTAGTCACAATGAAATACGCGATCTAGCAGCTTCTTTACTGCCAGAGGTATGCCATGAAGTGCAGGTTGAACCAACCTTACAGCCTCTTTCTGGGGAACATTTTGATCATGCCACCTAAACACGGAAGATGGGGCATGTTTAGATGTTGCTATGAATGGATTTTGGGGTGGTAGATGTGAAAAGTCTTATGTTGATGTTAAAATATTCAATCCTCATGCGCCTACTAACCGCTCCTCTGCTTCAAGGTCTATTTATCGTCATCACAAAAATGTGAAGAAGTGTGCTTATATGAAGCTCGAATTTGTGGGGTTGAGCATGGCACCTTTACTCCTCTTGTCTTCTCTGCAACGGCTAGGATGGTTGATCAAACCATTGTGTTTTACAAACATCTAGCTTCCCTCACATCAGATAAGAGGAATGATCACTATGCTGCTATAATGGGACTAATTAGATGTTGCTTGTCATTTTCTCTACTATGCTCTGCAATTAGATGTCTACGTGGTTCCCGTTCTTCTGCTGGTAGATTCATTTGTGAGAATCCACTTGTTGCTGTTGATTTGATCCAGGCAGAGACTGGATTTTCTCCATTATATAATTGTTAATTGTATTTTCTTGTACATATTTAATAACAATAGTTCAGTTTAGAAATAATTACGCTTCATTGTCGGCTATGTTCAACCTGTTAAACAGCAGTACAAATCAAGAACTGTTTAAAAAGCACCTCTGCAATCAAAACTGCCACTATGAAATAAGGACGATTTTCATTACGAAGGGAAGCCATCACATGCTATCGCCAAATCGACACTTTTCGCTGTCAGCAAAGATGAATGGGACACAAAGGAGGACACATGAAGAATGCATTGTACGTACTGCGGTATGCCAAATGGCACTTCTCGGGCTGAAATGACGTCGAACAATGAAAAAATCAAGCCCATAGCCTTAGCCGTTATCGAGTTACGCTTGTCAGGCAGTCAGTCAGTCAGTAGAAAATTCCATTATTATAAAATAAATATTTTAAAAATTCCATAGCAACTTGTTGAAAGCGTTTCGGGTCGATCTAAAAGCTTGTTTGGGCTTAGTTTTACTATTTACAAGTAGAAGGAAAAATTAGGAATTTTAAGCTGGATTAGGGATCCGAAAGAACAAAAAAGCAGGGAAACAAGGGAACAGCTAAAAAGTTGTGAAACAAGGGAAGTTTCCTATAGATATACTAGCTACCTCCAGATATACTAGTGGACATCTAATCCCTACTCTTCAGTCTATAACCATGACTGCATTAGGGATTAGATGTCCACTAGTATATCTGCAGGTAGCTATAGGCAACCTCCCTTGTTTCACAACTTTTTAGCTGTTTCCCTGCTTTTTTGTTCTTTGATCCCTAATCCAGCTTAAAATTCCTAATTTTCCTTCTACTTGTTTGTTTACTTTTTTAATAACACAATTATGATTGCTGAATCCATGTGTACCACATTAAAAGAAAGAATGGCGCCAGACATTCCATAAGCATTTGAGCGCACACCCCAATAATCAATTACGCACTGAAAAGTGAGGTGGCCATTACGCTTCGTTTGTAGCTATGTTTTGCTCGTTACAAGCATTACAAACGAAGAACAGTACAAGAAACTTCTCTGCAATGAATCCAGTTGCTAACGGAAAATGCGGGCGAAAAGCATGACACAGCCAGAGGGAAGCCGTACCGTGCTATCGATAGCAAATCAACACCTTACATTGTCAGCGAAAAGAACTGGAACACAAAGGAAGACAAAGGTAAGTCCATGATACATGCATTGTATGTACTGCAGTTGGCACTTCTCAGGACGAAGCAACGCCAAACAGTGAAAAAATCAAGCCCACATCCTTATCCATTGTCAAGTTATGCTTGGCTAAAGGCATCAGTTAGTTAGTTAGTTAGTTAGTCAGAATAAAACTCTGTTAAATGGATTTTTTTTTAAATTCCATAGAAACTTGTTGGAAGGGTTTGGGGTCTCTCTGAAGGCATTTTTTGGCTTGGCTATGCCTACCCAATACTGCCAAACTGTTACGAAGAAAACTTGAGGCTGGTGTTAGGGTGATATTTTTGGGCAAGAAAGCCCAAAACTGCATGATCCCTAATATACAGTACTACTGTACTGTAGGGTTATTTATTTATTATGTACAAAACTCAGAATTGAATATGACGTAACGACATTAAAGCTAATTAAACAAGTGAATTCCTTAAAGTGTTTTGAAACTGCTGAATTAACAATTTCTTCAGGGAGGGAGTTCCAAAGTCTGATGACAGATGGAAAGAAGGAGTATATTATGTGTTTGTCCTAGCTGCCAGCTGAATATATCTCTTATTGTGACCCCAAGCGGTTGTAGATGACTGGGTAAGATGGTCATGTGGTACTGAGATAAGATTATTGATGATCTTGTAAAACATGTTTAGCTTGGCTTGGTTTCTTCTAAGCACTAAAGTTGGTCAATTCAGTTGGTTTAACACTGTTGTTAAACTAGCTGTTCTGTTAAAGTTGTTATGCACAAATCTCGCAGAGCGACGTTGGACCATTTCAATTCTGTTTATATCTCCAACTTGATGGGGGGACCATACAGTTGAAGCATACTCAAGCATAGGACGGATATAAGTTGTACAACAGGCTGATTTGACAGACGGCTGACACTGATTAAGATTCCTTTGAAAGAAAGCTCTGGTAGAATTGGCTTTGTTGGTTAACTTGTTGTTGTGTTCAGACCATGAGAGATTGGATAATATAGCTCCTTAAATTTGCTAGGAAATCTGTCAGTGATAGTCTTTTTACCACTCGCTATGCAGTAAAGAGTATGAAGATGTAAACTACATTATGAAGTCAAATAATCTGTTTTGACTGTCCACAGTGTCCCTTCTACCCTTTACATATGAAATTTTCCATAGTCAAATATGAAATAGCCAACCTACAAGCACATATACACACACCTACAGTGTTCCAGAAAAATGATCATACAGACCACGACATGGTTGAAATTTTAGGATAATGTAGTTTATGTGTATACCTTTCCCAATTAGTTGTGTGAAATAGCAAGGTTGCAGTTTTAGGTAATAGTAGGTAAGTGTCTCATAACTATACCAGATGAGTTTAGCGGGAAGGAGTGGTCCCTAAAAATCACATGAATTATACATCTGCCATTTTTGTAGGGCAAAAATGTAAAGCTTAGCTTGACTTGAGCAACATTGAGAAGTGCTGGATGGCTGAGCTTTGGGACTATTGGAATCCAATGAACATCCAAGACTCAATTTAGTGCTAGATAGATTCTTCTTGCAATCATTTCAATTTAGGTTGGTATATAGGTATTTTACGTAGGTAGGTATCTGTTCACATCCTTAGGGTTAATTCTGTTACACAAAAGTCAGTACATAGAGTTAAGGATATTAACGGAAAAACCAAGTTGGGTGAATCTCGGGGAATTTGCAAGTGTTTTAATGCTATTGTGTTGTTTAAAGAATTTTAAAGAGCTAAAGGGTGAACTTCATTGTGGTTAACTCAAGTGTAGTGTGGGTGCTATAAGACTAGTTCTCACCTTTAACTAATGTTTAAAGATGCTGAAATGCCTTCATCTGAGCTGAGTACTTCTTGTGGCAAGACTCCAATTATTGGATAATAGTCATCATAAGTCATGTGAGCATGAATTTTTTCCCATAATCGATTTCAATCTGAGCCTTTATAAAACAAACAGGGTAGTACCTCTATACCTCATCCACATCAAGGCTGTAGTTACTTTGATGAAAGTGGCTTGCTACAACCACTTTCTTGGGATACATCTCAATGTACTCCAGTGTACATTTAGTTGTATCCCAGTCCCGTACATGCCAAATGTATCCTCTGGAATTCTGAGGTGTGAAAGTATTACATTTTACAATGTTACACTTTACTATTAAACATAACTTAAAAGAATTGACCAGTTCATTTAAAGACCTAACAATGCAATTAGTGTTAATTGTGTATAATGTAAACAACTGGATGCTGTGGATGCCTATAAAAATGTATTGAGCAATTGGGAAAATGATGATAATAATGGTTAAATCTTGTATATGGTGTGTTCTAATTCTGTGTACATAGAAAAAAACTACATCAATTGCTCTTTTGTTGCGTGGTTGTCTACTGTGATTAGGGTAAAGGATGAGCGAGGTATAGAGCTGTAAAGTTTAAGATTTTGCTTTCCATGGCTGACAATCATGAGTTTGTATTTGAAAACTGCTCAGACAAAACTTAGTAATAGTGTATTCCGTTGATCATGTCAAAGATTAACTACTTTATGGCAAACACCTTGTTAAGCTAGTCAGCAAACTCTATCCACTTGTTTTATTGTTGTTTTTTCATATGAACATAGAAACAAGCATCTGCTTACATGCTTCATCATTAGACAACTTTTTTGCAATGGCATTTTCAACTTCAGCAGTTCATAACTCGCCATTGTTTGTTTCCCAATGGTTTCTGTACATTTTCATGGCTAACCACAGCATCCAGTAGCAAATACCAGAGCATTTGAAATACTTTCACCATAAATGGACTGGTCTACTCCAGAGGATACATTTTCCATATACACCTCTTCACAGGGGTATACATAGAGATGCATCCTAGGAAACTAGTTGCACTTCAAAAGAGCAAGCCACTTTCATCAAAGCAAGCATACTCTTGATGTGAATGAGTTATAGTGGTACTACTCCATTTGTGTTTTATTAAAGGCTCAGACTGAAATTGATTATGGGAATAAATTGTGTCTATTGTCCAATAATTTGAGTCTTAAGCAGAGTCCTTACTAGTATACAGGTATGTACTGTTAACTAATCTCTTCACATTAATCACAGATGTCAATAGCACCTTCTGTCTACAAACCCATGCATGTCAGCATTATCGCTTCACTACTCAAGATCACCTTGACTAATTAATCCCAAACCACAGGGCAGACTTTGGTCTATTTTACCAGTAATCTGTTTGTTAGGATATAGTGTATATGGTTACATAACCACAGAATTTTTCAAAAATACAGTATTTTAGTTGAATAATGTACACAAAGGTAATGAATACTTCTCTGAAAATGAAATGGCCTATATAAACAATGGGTCTATGCTATGAAATGGCCTATATAAACAATGGGTCTATGCTATGAAATGGCCTATATAAACAATGGGTCTATGCTATGAAATGGCCTATATAAACAATGGGTCTATGCTATGAAATGGCCTATTGTTCATTCACTATAATATTTTGTACATTTCAGTCATGCATTGAAGCTAACAACTGTATAAGTAATATAATTAATAATATTAGTCGTGCCTTTGAAGCTGCATCAGAGCGAGGCGCGTCGTGTTGGTTAACAACGTTACCTATTGCTGAACATGGGTTTTCCTTAAACAAGGGGAATTTCATGATGCCCTGTGTTTAAGATTTGGATGGCAACCTGTTAACTTGCCTCAGACATGTGTTTGTGGTAAACCCTTTTGTGTGGAGCATGCCTTTACTTGTCCCTGTGGTGGGTTTCCATCTATCCACCACAATGAAGTCAGGGATTTAACTGCAAGTCTGTTGAGTGAAGTGTGCAGTGATATTGGTGTTGAGCCTGCTCTCCAGCCCCTTGATGGTAAACCATTGCAATTTTGCTACTGCCAATAGTGAAGATGGTGCCCGTCTTGATGTTGTTGCCAGAGATTTTTGGAGTCGAAATAGGCAGCGTGCATTTTTCGATGTCAGGATTTTCAACCCTTTTGCGCGCTCTTATTTTCACTCCCAATTGTCCAGATGTTACCAGCTTCATGAACA
This sequence comes from Dysidea avara, assembly GCF_963678975.1. NCBI lineage: Eukaryota > Metazoa > Porifera > Demospongiae > Dictyoceratida > Dysideidae > Dysidea > Dysidea avara. Next base: position 29,995,319 of record NC_089280.1, read on the forward strand.
TGAAAAAAGACGGGCATATGATAAGTGTGTTAGAGAGATTGAGAGAGCTTGCTTTTCACCATTGGTGTTTGCAGCTACTGGTGGCATGGGGCCCACTGCTACAACAGTTTTCAGGAAGCTTGCTTCAATGTTGGCTGAGAAGCGTAGCGTTAATTACAGCAAATGCTTATTCTGGCTGCGATGTAGGCTTTGTTTTTCATTGTTAAGATCTGCAGTGATGTGTTTGAGGGGTCATCGCTCTTCAGTTGGCCGTCCATCAACCACTAATATTGATCTGGCCTACTCCGAGGGTCGCTTGGAGTCTGGCGGCCTTGTTTGATTGCTGGTATTTCCAGCTGTCCAGCACTTTAACACCTAGTGCTGGGGGTGGTGGCAAGGGCAGTCCATCTAGCCATCTAGTTGTAATATCAGCATGAGAGATTTGTCTGATATGTATGCCCAAATCCCAAGGACATATCAGGCAAATCCCAACTACCAATGTTACGTAAAGCTAATATGCAACACTTCATTAACCTGCTCCAGGTGAGTAATCACCCATGCCAATACTATAGTGTTACCACTGGTTTCTTTTTATGTACATATACATGCCTGAAAGATTTGGCAACATGTACATTGTAACTACATTTGTTATAACGAACGGATGAGTCCTAAAGATATCACTGAAAAAGTTGAGTTGAGCAAATCTCAGGGAATTTACAAGTGTTTTAATGCTATTGCATTGTTTAAAGACTGTATTATTACATGTATAATGCTTGTGAATGTGCTACGTTTAAGACTAGCTCTCCCTTTTTACTAGCATTCCCAACTTGTAGAATGGTAAGGATACTGAAACACCTTCATCTGAGTGTTTCTAGTGTGTAACAGAAATGAACACTGTAGGACCAGCCTGTAGATTGTTCAGTTCATGGTTTATTAGAATAAACGGTATGGCTGCACAACAACAGAATTTTTTAAAGGTCAAAAATGTATTGAATCTATTGAGGCTTGGAGTATTTTCATGGAAGAATATACTCCAGCTCTTGCATCATTTGTAATTAGTCTGATTGCATACCTTAGGGGCAAAAATGAAAAGACCTTACTGTCTAATGTAGCCATCTAATAATAGTGAAGCCATCTGAACCCATTTTGCAAATTACTATCTTGTTACTGTGACTTTGGAGGATGTGGACACACTTGCTAGCAGATTTCTTTACTGTAAGCTTCATTAAATTTGAACGATCAAAGGCTTTTATGCATATATATTATTATTGATTCATTTGATCGGTGGTACAACAATACAATTTTAAAGAGCTCTGGAATAATTATGATTATAGATGACAACTATACACAAATGTATATCCATGCACTAAAACAGCCAAGCTGTATAAAGAGTATGGCCTTCAAAAGCCAGGGTGAAAAAGTTGTGAAATCAAAAGTGGCGGCCATGCATGAAATGGCTGCAATGATGTTAATCATAATAAATATCAATAATGGCTTTGTACGTAATTAAAATGTATTATAATCATTAACATCATTGTGGCCATTTCATGGCAGCCGTTTTCCTTTAATACAGCTTGATTGTCTTTGCAAGATTTACTTCTATTTGTATTTAAATACCCTAAAGCCAACTTAATTTAAAGCTTGTTTTTTACACACATCATTGTTCTTATCTACAGATACAATGAACATGATATACGACAAACTAACTAGTTCTCTACCAATACAGAAAAATACCTACTGATCCGATACCAAAGACTTGCTATGCAATATTTAATTAGCTAGCTAATACTGATAATTGCTCTATAATTTTGTGCTTGCTTGTATAAAGCTGTATTATAGTGCCTGCCCTGGACAGAGGCTACTGAAAGCCTGAGTAAGAAACTTGATAAAAAAAACTCTGCTGAATGCAGTAAATGACCCAGACCAGGAGAGTCAGCAGTCTAGGCAAGTACCAGAGGAGCCACACAGCCTGGGATCCAACATTTCCTCTGCATTCAATCTGTACGTACTTACACATTATCATAGTTGGGGTGGTTACTTAAAAAAATAACTAGCTAGTAGTCACTTGTTACTTTTGTCCCATGTTATTTCACAGTTACCTTTACTTGTGTAAAAGTATAACTAGTGATTGAGTTACTAGTTATTTTCATAGTTACCCCAACTCTGCTCTGAACATCATAACTTCTTTTGTTATGTTAAGACAGTCGTGCATGGAACACAGCACAAATTATAGTATGTAGTGTTTGCATATATTGTTTGTTATCAATAGCCCTGACTACTCATTCAAAGAAATATTACTTTACCATAGTCCACATTTTATGATTTCAACGACCTGACTACTTGGGTGTGTTATCTAACAAGACATAAAAGAGTTAATAACCTATATTCAGCAACTAGATGGGTTTTCTGTAGTTTTTAAATTGTGACCGGATTTGCGAAAAGGTACCTTTTTCATACACAAAATTTGACCCATTTTTTTGAACTTTATAGCTTCATAACGTTTTGATCATGGCACACAATTGCTTGAAATTTTCTATGAATGTAGCAACAGTATCTGGCTACATTTTGATACTAAGAGCAAGTATAAGGAGTCAAGTGTTACATCATTTTGTTTGCTAGTATGTCAAATATGTGGAAAAGGTACCTTTCGTAAATTCGGTAACAATTAGTCAAGCCCCTTTTAAGTTTAGCTTAGTAGTAGCATGACTTCAGTAGCAATGTTGTTGCCATGCTATTATTGCATTGATGATTTATCATAACATAGAATCCTATATAGTACTATATTTCAATAGTATGCATTCTATTAACATTCATTATGGGTAACTACATATTATCTTTCAATTATAAAAGCGATCAAGGTACTTTAATAGAGCAGTCACCCTATAGCTAGTATTTTATTTCACAGCTTCAAAACATTTAATTTACTGTGATTATTAACTAAAAGTTCTCTGAGCTAATCTCAAAAAGTTAGTTGGGATATACTTTTGTTATTTTGTTGGTTGATTGATAGACGTGTGCTCTGGTCTGACAAAACCCTTTCAAGCACACCAATTGGGAAGGCTGTAAGACTGGTTTTATCAGACTGGTTCACTGTGAACTCACTAGCCATTTGGGTTCATTTTTTATAATTTTCACCTTTTATTTTATAAAAGTGTATGTTCTGTAATAATATGCTTGTCATTTACAGGTACTTGTATCTGTTGCTACACTTCGTAATCTCAACTTTGATATAATCTATGCAAGATCACAAAATGCATTCATCAGTCCAATAATAATTGGATCACCATTCAGTTTTGTAAATGAGTATGCTGCTTATATTCTTGGAAATGAGACAATGCTAAATCTTTCACAGGTAGCTGTACACTTCAATATCAAACAGTTTGTTAACTGATATTTTGTTCTCTCTAGGTGACTTATGAATCACGCCTAGTCACATTGGATAGATTTCCTTATTTCTATCGTGTTGGGCCAAATAGCAATATTTTTAATTCAGTTCGCCATCAATTACTGCAAAACAATAAATGGAGGCGTGTTGGGCTGTTGTCTTCTGCAGGAATACACAGTATGGTAAGTAGTTATATATGAGAAGGTACTGTATAGCTACAAGCTAGGATGCTGAATGTCTGGAGGAAGAGTTAAAAGGAGACTGCACTTTTCAAGAAAGTTGCATTGAGGTTATCAACACAGCCAGCTTCATTTTAAATGGAAGGGAAAGTGAAGATGTGTGGCAACTGACTGAGTTAAAGGTACATAATATTATAAGTAGTGTATCAAGAGTTAAAATTGATGGCCACTGTGTTTTACATGTACATAAGTGCTCCATTTTATATGCAGCTACATATTTAGTACGTTAAAATATCATACAGGCCAGGGTTGGAATTTAAACTGAGTTGTGTCAACAAGTCACTCAGGTCACATTTTATCCATATCAAGTAGATTTCATCTGTATTATAGAATAGCCGGGTCTGTCCAAGATTAAATCATGTATGACAATAGCTTGATGATTCTGATAAATAAGTGTGTGTGTGTGCTGACAAGTGACAAATTGCTGATGAACTGGATTAAAAGAAATATGCAACAAGCAATATCTCTAGATTCTTTTTCCAGGTAAATTATAACTGCTTCCTCATTAAAATGACCAAAAATGAAGAACAAGGACAAGATTAATGAGTTAATGTGTGTTGGCTATGTGAATTATATAAGATTATCTGCATTGGTGCTTGTTCAATCCATTTAATTTTTGTTCTTACGGACGATCCTTGTTATTATACAAAGTACAACTACTGCTAACACTAACTCACATTATGGTTTATGTCAGACCAACCACATCATCCCAGCAAGGTCATCCGGGTCCAGTGATAAGCCCCGGCCTATTATGCCCTATTATGCTTTTGAGCATTGCTCAAAAAATTAAGCCTATTATGCTCAGAATTATGCTTTCAAAATCAAGATTATGCTCTAGAACTGACTATTTTATTAAGTATATTAGTGTTTTCTGACTGCTGTATTAGAGTAAGTGACTGCTCTATTAGAGTATTTCGATCTTATTTCTGCGAAGTGTGGATAACCAGCAAAGAAATGGTTTAATAAGCTATATTACATGTTTTAAATACTATTGGCAGTGATTATTTGCATTCTTTCAGGCACATGTAATCCACATTTTAATTAAAATTTGTGACCCGGTCTGCAAAAAGGGGTCTTATAGCCTTTCCAATTATCCATGTTTGGCTAATCATAACTCCTAATCTACTAAAGCTATCACCATGTAATTACACCCACAGCTACTGCCAGGTTAGGGTTGTTGAGTGACCAAATTGTAGGCTTGTACCATATTCACCAGTCAAGTTATGGGTTACCATATATATGCAATTGAAAAGGCTATAAGACCCCTTTTTGCAGACCGGGTCACATTTCAAATATTGTCCCTATTATGCTGGCATTATGCTTGATACTTTTGGTCACCTATTGTGCTTTAAATTATGCTGGCATAATTGACCGGGCCTATCCGGTGATGACCCAGTTTCAACCCTGATACAACCCATGTCCTACTGAATAGCATTCATTTTGACATAGTGTAATGTCTTATTTACAGAAAGAAGATATCCGGATTATAATAGGATTCTTCTCGGTTCTTGATGTACCAACTATAATGTGTGAGGTGAGTGATGGTGATACCTCACAACACTAGTTGTATATTATCTACTTGTTGTGTAGAGTTACCACATGGGATTGGTTGATGAACATCATGTGTGGATCCTACCTGAAATGAACCTCAATGATATTTGGAAAGTAGCAATAAATAATAATTATAGTAACTGTAGTGTAGATGTCTTGAAAATGTCATTGAATAATGCACTAATGGTGGGAGCTGATTATGAAAATGGAACAGATCAGAATATCAATGTATTACAGCTACACTGTCTTGTAGTGTTAATTTAATTGTATTTCACAGGTTGATGTTGGTGAATTAGACCAGTTATTACTACAATACTATAGAGGTGTTAACCCTAACATGTCAGCTACAGATCTCTCAAACATACCAGGCTACCATCTGTCAAGAATGATCTTTGATGTCACATGGGCAGTGATTTTAGCACTGAATTATTCCAACTCAGAAGAGAAGTTAGACAATTTTCTAATGAGGAATGGAACAGATCTTCCAATAGTAAATCAAACATTTGCAAAGTTGCTCAGTGAGTCTCTCAGCCAGATTAGATTTAATGGTTCTTCGGTCAGTAATTTGTTGTGTATTGTAATGTTTATACCTGAAATGTGCTACACAGGGCCCTGTGGACTTAAAGAAAGGACACAGCACTAGTTTCAGTGTTCATGTTTCACAAATAATTAGTAAGTGTTTTAGCAGTACATTCTTGTATGTCTTAGTGTTGGTGATGTTCAGATGACTCAGCCTGTCCAGTTGAGATTTACACAGTATTCAGGAATGATAATATAAATTGCAGTAGTACTAGTACTGTAATGTTAAGAAGTGCTAATGTCCGTGATTATGTTTGGGGAGATAGTAAGTTACTTTTTGCCAGAACAATGACCGTATAACTTAATCTATTAGATCCACCACTTTCTGGAGGTTTGATCAAGTACCAAGGAGTACCGGCTGCACTATTGTATTTTACTATTGTGGCCACTGTCCTATTCTTGTCATTTGCCCTTGTGTTGTTGGTGTCTAACACTGCACTGAAAAGGAAGAAGTAAGTGTGTCAACTGATATATCAATTAGTGTATCATCTTATTTGTGGCATTGTATAGGTACTTTAAAACAGCCAATCCTATTATTAGTGCATTAATAATTTTTTCTGCTGTGCTGATCTTCATTTCAACCATACCAAGAGTTGTGGCATTTGGAGCTGTACAATACAATGTTTCCAGATCACAGTTTGCTGCACTTTGCCAGGTATAGAGCATTTATACTACATAGGTGACTGTAGGATTACTGGTATGTGATTTAGGCAGAATTAATGTTATCAGAGTTCGGAATTGTATTAATGTATGCACTTTTTTTGGTCAAAACATGGAGGCTTTATCACATAATAACGAACAAATTGCTCCGAAGGAAGGTTTGATGAATAATTTATTCATGTGTTATAGCATTTACATTAATTTTTAGATCAGATTTATTTCAAACCAAGCAGTATTCACAATGCTTCCATTACTAGTAGCTCCAGTGGTCGTGTTACTGATAATCCAGTGTTTTGTTGATAGGGCTGAATGGAAATATGAGGAGGTTGAGTATCAGGTGAGGTGTACACATTATTGTTTTTCTTATAGGTGTATACATGTCCCTCTATAGGGAGGACATCCATACAAGTCAATTCGCTATACATTGTGTAATTCTTATAGCAGAGTTTGGGAAATACTAGCTGTCATTTATAAGGTTCTGCTGATTTTGTGTATATTCTGGCAAGCTGGTCATGTGTCACAAATGAAATTCAAAAACTTAGCTTTAGAGGGAGATGTCTCCCTTCAAGTACTTCTCCTGTTCATCTTTGTCTCGGTGTGTGGAGCTGTAGTGCAAGTGATTTTTGAACAGGGAAACAATGACTATTTAGCAGTAGTCATAGTTAAGACAATCTGGTTCATGTTGCTTGGTGTTATAGTAATTGCCACTACTTTTCTACCTAAGGTCAGTAGTGGTTGTTGCCTGTGATATTCCATTACTTTAGTTGACTTGTTTCAGTATTACATGACGTGTAAGGATCAGAAATCAGTCAAGAAAACAAGACATAGCAAAAGTTCACTTGTATCTATAAGGTATGTAAGTGGTCTTGTATGTATAACCAAACTGTAGATGTTGCATTTTCATCCAAAATAACTGCTCGGGTAATCTGACCAGTTATCTTGAATGCAGGATATACCTACGGACTTACTACATTAAAAGGATTTGTTTCTTAAGTTTCTTGACTTCTGTGTGCCTAGGCCTATTATAACAATAATTTCCTCCTACAGTGGTCCCTCCTTTATTCAGCCATCGATTATTCAAACTTTTAGGGAACTGTGGAGGTGACTGTTCTATTAGAGTATTTTGTCCAAAATGTCTGTTCTATTAAGAGTAATTGAACAAAAGCTCTGTATATAAATGAATGGGCTTCTATTATCCAAATTTTTGATTATCTAAACACACTCAGGGTCCAATGAGTACAGATAACAAACTGTATATATTATAAACATTTTAAAATTTTTTAATGATCTATGATTTGTTTACAATGGCAGACAGATAGTCTAGGTTAAGGGCCTACTGCTTATTGGGTTTGCGACTAGCAATAACCATCATGTGTGACGTGACATCAATAAATCTTGTCTATCTTTCATCCACTGTACTGACTGCGCTAATATAAATAGTAGCATTCCTTCAATGAATTATATCTTCAACAGCTTGTATCAAACAGTGCGGTAGTGGGGAATGGATGGTATCCACCACAATGCTGCCTTTAAACACTATTGTAGAAATATCGTACATGATGAAAAGCACCTTTACGAAATAGTCTAAAGGGTAGGTAGATGTTTATTTTATTTTTTAATAGCTACATAGACAGATGAATTAAATGTAGTTCACCTTCAAATTTAGGCCTACAATTATGAAAAGAAGTAATATCTATGCCACAAAGTCTATCTTTGGAAAAAGGGTGTGGCTCTCCAAAGGAAAGCCATGGTGAAAAAGTTGTGAAATCAAAGGTGGCGGTCATCATTACAGTCATTACTTGGCCACCACCTTTGGTTTAATCCTACTTTTTCACGGAAGGCCACATTCGTTTTCACAGCTTGGCTGTTTTGGTGTGTAGATATCACTTACTTTTGTAATTGCAAGCCCTTTACTGACTTGTAATGGTTGACTTGCAATCATGTAGCTTTTGGGGTGACTTGTTATGCAGTTGAACACTGTACAGGGTGACTTGTGACATACAGGTGTAGCTGAACTCTACGGGTGACTTTTTGTGGCTGAACTCTCTATGGGTTGACTTGTTTGTAGCTGCACTCTGTACAGGGTGACTTGTTGTGCCTAAACTCACTACATGATGACATAATTGCAGCTGATTTCTCTACAGAGCAACGTGTTCGTAGCTGAAATTTTATCTTGTGACTGAACTCTCTACACGGTGACTTGTTTGTAGTTGAACTCTCTACCTGGTAACTTGATTGTAGCTGGTCACTCTATGAGGTGACTTGAACTCTACATGGTGACTTGTAATGTACTTGAACTCTCTACAGGATGACTTGCTACATATGAATGTTCTAGTGGGACTATTAATCTTTATAGAGCATTTGGTACAAGTCATGTAGTTGGTTTTCACAGTATAACTCAGCATTTTATATGAATATTTCTAAATCACTGAAAGATTATTCTATGATGACTAATCAACCTATACATCAATTTTCAGTTCATTATTATAGTAGGCATGGCAACGTCTTTAAACAAAGCGTATTCACATTATTGTTACACACTGTTGCATTTTGCATTTTATATTCGAGGTCTTAATCTTGATTTCTTTAAAACTCCGTGATTGTTGATCGGATTCCCACTAAAATTGGTATTGAGATTTGCTTTAATAACCTGTTTAAGTATACCAATTTTCAGAGTACGCGTTTGATTTTGCAAAGTGTGCAAAAAGAAAAAGAAAAAACTGAAATTATTGGTGAATAAATTTTAGCAATGGTGTGGCCAGGAAATGGCTGCAGTGATACTATTGCCAATAAATTTAATAACGGTATATCACTGCAGCCATTTTTGGCCACCACCTTTGATTTCACAACTTTTTCACCCAAGCTTTTGAGGCCGCACCATTTTTCACAGTTTCACAGCTTGACTGTTTTTGTGTGGATTTCACTTCTTTTTGTATTTATAATGCCCCAAAACTAGCCTATGGTTGACTTCAGGGTTTGTTTTTTACTCACCTTTCTTCTTATCTATACAGACAAAATAATGATTACTGAAGACAGACTTGTAAATGTATTGTATTGCATGTTTTATTTCAATATTTGTTAATATACTCTAATAGAACACACATAGAATGTTCTAGAATTTGTCTATGAAATTATAAACATTAAATTTTACTAATATTAAGCAGATTCAAACGTTATAAATTAGATATTAAATGTGGTAAACAGCTGAGATAACAGTGGTTCAGTGGCTAAGGATGTGGATGTTAGGTATGGAAGTCCCTGGTTTGAAAGTTGATAAATTTTTGTTCACCTTTTTACTATGTGGTGACTGCTGTATTAGAGTATCTTGCTCTGGTGATTTTACACTTGTTTAGTTTTTGTTTTATAACTCCATTGCTATAACTCCATAGCTTTTCAAACCATCAAAAGGCACTGCTACGATGATTAGCCTATGTGCACACCAATTTTCAAGACATTTCCATTCTCGGTTTACCATGTGATGTATCTGTGATAAAAGTTTGACCTTTTTATGTGAATATAGATGTTCACAACTCCATGGATATTAATTTTATCAATCCATAGCAAACTTAGTACATTAATTCACCTTTATAAGCCCTTCATTTGCGCTACAATCAAGTTGCACATTTGCATTTTATAAAATTTTGCAAAGTGTGTGAAAAGAATTCAAAGTGCCCATAGACCTTAAGAAAAATGAAGAAAAATCACAAAACTTGAATGCCCATGTTTTACAAGTGGTTTGTGCAAATTTAATCAAATATTCTGTGTGGCCTACTTTACTTGGTGGACAGCTATAATGCAAAAATGGTGTGGCTTTGGAGAATGCGTCATGGAGCTATACATACATTTCTTTCTGTCAATATACCCACGGTGTGGTGTGCTGGTTTCCTTGCTGCACAACACACTACCATGTGTCTTGATAATTATAAAGCCAGTCAGGAAAGATGAAATAAGGTGCTGTCAGCATCTGGGGGATGTGACCCCCACTGCTGTGATCTCCTATCATGTCATAGTATATCCCCCTTAAGAAATCCTGTTTTTGGCCCTGCAATCATATAGCGTCGTAAGAAACTGACTGCTGTATATACTTTGGTGATCAATCAGACGATGCTGTGAATGCATTTACATCCTTACAGTGTTTAGTACTTTGCTCTTCAACATGCTTACAGCAATCAGCACATTACAACACTAGTGGATTACATGTGGTGGGTCATAGGTGCATTAAACAGTGAAAATGAAGAATGGGAGCAATGCTGAACAAGTAACAAAAGATTGGGGTACTCTAATAGAGCAGTCAAGTACATTTATTGAAAGGGAGTCTATTGTAGTGTAAAACTGAAAACAAAAAGTGTATGTCTGGAAGGAAGGGGGGGTTACTATGCTTTGCACTCTGCCAAAGTTGGCTCTCCTGCCATCTGACCTGGTTGTACCCCACATAATAAAGAAAAATCAACGTTATGATACTGTATAACTGGTGTGATTGTGTACTGATAGTTTAATCACATAGCTAGCAAAAGTGAGTGCTAGTAACACAGAAAAACCAAGCGGGAACCATTATGCGTATATTGGGTCAGTAAAGTCTTGCAAGGTTCTATAGGCCCATTTTTAGCCAATCAGAAGCTACCTTGGTAAAAGATGAAAATAGTAGTAAAATGTAGCACTCCCCCCCCCCCCCCCCCCCCCCCCCCACCTTTGTGATAAATAAAAATGTATCATTTAGTGAAGAAGTTGTCGTATAGTGGATAAATTGCTATTAACTTTTCCAGGTCACCTTGGCTATCATCTACTAAATCATATGACCTATGATCAGCACAGACAAAAGAGGAACAAGAGGATCATCATACAGTTACGGTTGACATTTATATGTATGGCTACTGGATTTAAAATTCTTTTATATTTCAATTAAGTTTGTGTAATACTTTATACGTCAATGAATGTGTTTTTAAATGCAATTTAGCTAGCTTGTTATTTGCCAAAGTTTCCCTCTATACGGTATTCCTAAGGAATCATAATTAATTTTTGTGATTGGGTTAAAGTGCAGGAAGGAATTTTACACTTGTGTATAGGAACATGTTTCCTACCTACACTTGTAGGAATTATTCCTACACTGCAAGAAGATATCAATGTCTAATACTTTGTGCCATATACACAGCATGAGAATGTCCTACACTTTTTGTGTCATGTATATAAGGAATCTTTTAACAGTCTGGGAAAATATTTTCCTACATAATTTGATAATAATTATAGCCTTACATGAGTAGGAACTGCATCCTCCTATCCTACACAAGGGTACAATTGATATTGGTACATCGCATAAACTTTGCTGTGTTCAATTTTGAGAAAAAAAACTTGCCACAACTAAAAAATTTTGGCTTGATTTGGAGCAGTTTAATTTTTAGAAGGGGTGTCTAGTAGGAGTGAAATACAGGGGTCTGCAGGGGGTACAGACTCCATACAGACAGTACACTGACAATTAAAGTTTTAATTTTGTAATGCTTGAAAACTTGATGTTTAAAAACTATTACACATCACGTGACATCAGTAGTTTTGCAGAGTATTTGATCTATAGTACTGATGCTCACTATATTATAATACCATCACTTCAATTGTTATAAAGTAAAGAGCTCCACTGATCATAGAGTATTATTTGTACACACTTTCTGAGTGCTTCTTGAATTTCTGCAATGCTGTTGTCCAGAAATATGTATACATTAATGGTGTCTTGACTAGCTTATATTATATATATTATCATCAATTTTATCAGAATCTTAATAAATGGGTACAATTACTAAACTTACACTTACAGTGTACATGCACTTTATCTGCATGTGGGTGAGTACATGACAATATTAATTTGTATCGTTATCATAGATACAGTTTATTGTTTAGAAGTGATATGCATGGCCTGTGGAGAGACTACTATATATACTTCACTGGGTGGCCAACATAACATTATACCATGCAATCACTTATATATAATTATGCTGTAACAGCTATGAAGGGAGGGTACACATGTGTATCGGCTGCCATGTCATGATTACACTGTATCAAGTTATCAGCATCTTTTAGTAAGTGTAGTTGTAGCTAACCAATGAATATTATGAACGTTGATTGTATAACCATGTACACCTGCTGATCTGACCATGATTTATTAGAACCTTGACTTTCTCAGCCTTTCTGTATAATTATTGAACAACTACAAAAGCTGAAATGGCTAACCCAGCTAATTAGTTCCACTTTCTGTAGGTTATTAAACAGTTAATTTCTTATAGGCTCTATATATATATAAGCAACTTTTTACAGACTTTGCTTCCTGTGTTCACCTTCAATTGCTACTCTATTATGCTCATAATTATGCTCAAAATTTTTGCCACAGTTCCAATGTTCTATGGATAATGATAAACTTTGGCTTATGAACAACTGGTTAAATGTAAAAAGTTCTCGTTGTGCATTAAGAATTTGGCTACATTGTAAACTATAATAAGTCATGTCAGATAACTACTTGATGCCATATCAGTGGCATCGACTGTTCTATCATTGTAAGTCAACCTTTTTCTGTGGCATGCATTTTTTCCTACAGTATGACAATTATTCTGCCTATTATGCTAGCATTATGCTTGATGCTTTCGGGCACCTATTATGCTCAAAATTATGCCAGCATAATAGGCTGGTGCCTAATTGCTAGTGTCTAAATCGTGTGTATAGTTAGCAACAATGTATATAAGATAATGAATTTAAATCAATGGCTTGTATGACTGGATACCATAAAATGTAGCTAAATGGTAATACGATATGTTTATTAATAACAAATCTAGTACGTAGGAGGCCAAGTAGCTAGGAGAGATATATATATTTCTGGTGAAATTCTTAGATGCCCTACTTAGTTAAACAATAAACAAAATTCTTTAGGTTAGTTAACACCCTGACTCATGTCCTGTATACATGTATCAGGTGTTGGTATTAAGTCCACTGACCACAGAATAATAATAATGGTGTATATACCAATTACTTAATCATTCCATACAATGTGTAAAATAGCTAACAATACATGTTTAAAGCTAAGACACACATTGTGATAAATGTTGCTGGAGTGATTCTGCACTGGTAGATATTTCCTTGCCACATCCTTCAATAGTGTTCACCTCCACCGTCAAAGAGAAGCCACAACTAGTAATGAATATTAACTCAGCCTGCTCTAGCTGCCACACAGTAAAACACTTAAGCATTTATACTGCCAGTATTCTTCTTTCCTTCTAGCCATCATGTGGGTTTGCATGCAAACATTTGAGACACCATGCAGTTATAGTTAGCTAGCTAGTATTCTGTTTCTTACTCAGACTGAGATTGAAAACTACTGCACTCAACTGTGCAATGAATTAGAAGCTGCAGCCAATCTTTAGGTGAAAATTACAGTAGATATGACTACAGTGTTTTTAAAGATATACTACTCACCCTACTATGAATTCTAGATCAAAATTGTGCTAGTAATTGCTGAGCATTATTCATGCTCGCATATAGATACATGTTTAATTTGTTACAGGTTTTGGTACAGAAGACATAGCTAGAAAAGTCTATATATTTAACAGGGAATTCTCATTGCATTGGCTTGGCTACTATCTGATAGCTACTGGCCATTGTATTTTCCACTGATAGTTCCTACTCTGAATCCTGTTAAAGTTGAACCATTGCATCTGTAACAGCAACAACATAATATAACTGACATGACCTTTTTGTATCATATACCTAACCAGTATTTCAATACTGCAAATAGGGTCTGTGCTGCGTAGCTAGTTATGTACCAGGTTGCGCCTGCTCTAAAATTGCTTTACTAGCTACGTAGCTACCACTGAACAATCAATGCAATCATGAATACATTGGGTGATTGGCACAACAGCAATTAAGTAGTTAGCAATTCACATCATTTGGAGAACTGAGTTCACCACCCATTGAATTCACCAATTTGTCATCACCCTATAGTTAAGAATAGTTTTTTTTTTTTTTTTTTTAATTATTTATTTTTAAATTATTTATTTTATCTACCTGCTTACCTAGCACAATCTAACTTCGATGCAACACTTTACTCAGCTGCACATCAGCAACCACATCCTGTCACCTCATCTCAATTTGCACACCTTCAGGGTCTTTGATTCAACATTGTTCAAGTCAGTTTTTATTTTTTTTAATATTGTTTTATGCAATACCAGATGCGAGATTACAGAATTAAAATGGCTATGCATGTACAAAAATAGTGTGGTGGTGTTGAGGGTCAGATGGCAACATGTACCAACTGCCCAAACTAATTACTTATAATACTGGTTAACTATAATCAGGGGTTTTCATACGTATTTCGACTCTGAGCAAACTGGCCCAACCCAGGCATCTACTGCTCCACCAGTAGTATACCATTGGACCAATCAGCTTATGTTTGATTTGTATTAGTCACAAAGCTGAACTAGTGCTGAGAAAATTGGAGCAGAAGCCATGAGTTGTGTGGGTCATTTTGTGTTCACACTGGCCAATGGAACGCCATATTGCCTTATCAAATACCCTGGTATAATAGTCAATTTATTCAGTTACTGATAGGTTGTTTTTTTTGCCAGAGATGAATGTAGCTGGCATCCTATCCCTTGTGAATTACCGCTGAAATAATGTTTGCATTCATTGAATCGCCTCCAATGGCTACCAGTTCCCACTCCTCCCTGTGTTCACTCCTCTCCACCATGCCCATTGTCCCCTCCCAATCTATTGTTGTGTAGCTACGTACAGTAAATTTCCTCTACAAGCAATCTTAAAGTAAGTAACTAACTTATCTCACATAATACCTTATTTGATTATATGATTAAGTACGGGTAAAGGCACTTATACAAAAGCAACCTGCTACCAAACCACCACAGAGTTCTCAACCTGTAGCCTTTGCCAGGAGTGAGATCAATAAAGTTCTGCCATCCAACCCGTACAATCTAGCTGATGGAGAGAACAAGCATAACGTACATAAAATGTGCCCTTTAATGTGTAGTTGTGCACCTATGCTTTCTATCTATCCACCCATTTATGCAGCTATTAATTGTATCTGTACATATACATTCTGCCACCATCTGTTATCCCCCATGCTAGAATTGGTTGAACACACTGACGCATCCACTGAATTATGGTATTCTGGTAGTGCACTTTTATCCTTTGTAGGCACTGGAATGTCACTATGTTCCACCACATGTAGTTGCTTGTTCCCTATTTTCGTCTTGCAGTAATCATTTATGACACATGACCCAGCACAAAATGTAACTTATAAAATAGCTAACACTTGTAGGTGCCAGGCAGTCAAAACATTCTGTTACTTTTATTTTACATTTAACTCTGTTGTCCCAGCCGTGTCTTAATCCAGTGCTACCATTTCCTCGTTTAAATACCAGGAGTCACATGAAAATGGTCATGTGACTCCTGGTATTTGACTCCTGGTATCTGACTCCTGGTAACCATGTACAACTACATAAATGTCCAAAGATTTACAGACTTTTTGGTTCTTATAATACTCAGTGTTGTCATGTTGTGAATAAAGTTCATAGTCATAGATTTATGAACTTTTGTCTTGTTTGTCATGTGAACCTGAAATAATATATGAATTTTGGAACTTTTTGTCTTGTTTGTGAACCTGAAATGATCTATGAACTTTTATGAAGTTTTGGAACTTTTTGGCTTGTTTGCATGTCAGTGAACCTGAAATAATCTACGAATTTTTTTATGAACTTTTGGCAATCTCAGGCTGTGCCGGACCATTTTTGTTTGTTTGTTTGTCCTTAGTTATTAATAACCCAGAGATCTACCTATTTGTAATGTGTGGACTTGGTACATGCTGTTTTCGCAGGGTGACTATTGGATTATGAACTTTTTATGAACAATATTTTTTTTTTCACATGAACATTTGGAGCAATCATCTGGCATTTAAAACCACTGGCACTGCTAATAGCTACTGAACGTGAGATTCAATACTTTTGGAGTGACAGCGTAAGATTGCACCTGAAATCGTGAGAATCACACCGGAGGCGTGACAGTTGAGAGGCATGCCACCAAACGATTGAGGCGTATAATTATCACTCTGCAGGCCGCGCCCCTAGTTTCGCGTTAAAAAGAAAATCGAGCATAGATTCTTTAAGTGGAGTAAATCGCGTTATGGATGTGAGAACAGTTTTGACTTTGTTTGTTGTTGTTACTTTGTGCGATGGTGATGATCGTCCGTTATACTTACTCGACCTGTACGACTGTATCGATGACTACGAAGATTACTGCCACAACATCCCGGAATTTACCATCCGTGCTGCGATAGAATTAGCCAACAACCGCACAGATATACTACCTGGGTATACCCTACACACGCCATTAAAGTCTGCCAGTGTTCCAGTTGGCTCTGTAAGGAATGGAGAGGTAATGTGTACAGTGTAATATGATTGCAATAAGAAGTGTACTGGTCAGAGTTGGTACATGTACACTGAAGGTAAAGGGGTAGACACTTCCACACCGCCAGTTGATGCATTTGCAACCAGGATCAAGGGTTTTGATCGTCAAAATTTTGTCTTGATTGCTTGATTTCACTTTTTCAATCGTTTTAGTAAGCGTCTGTAATTTATTTTCCCTATACTTACTGTACTGATCAATCTTTCTGTTGTTGCCAATTTGTAAGATTGTAACTCCCAAAGTTATTGGTATAATATTATGAGACTGAAAGTTATACATTTGGCTAAGTAGATTATAAAAGTGACTGGATCTACGAAAGCCATTCTTATCACCCAAGTAGATTTTTTCACACAAACACAAAGCTTAATGAATGCACTATCAAGTTTCACTATCACGGTCGGCCAGAGTAAAGTCGTCTGCTTTTGCTGGCTGCTTTTTGAAAGCATAGTGGCGAGCTGTACGAGTGGTCTGGGGTCTTGATGGAGCCCTGGCCAACAAGGAGATGGCTGTGTGTGGCTGTACAGCTCCGTGGTATTGGACAATGACCTGTGCTGTAAATTTCCTTTCATTTTAGCCAGTTTGAGCCCTGAATGGCCCATAACTTGGCCTAATTCATCCCAACACGTTCCTTTTCAATTTTTGAACACCATCTTTCCCGCCTTCCAGGGCCCCTGCCTCCCACCCTTTTTGCAGCTCGCCTGATACAGTCAACCTCAGTTTAAAAACTATCTAAAATGGTGGGAAACTTAGCTGTTGACTTCATTGGATGATCAGGAAGGTAAGAAATTGTTGTAAAATGTGTGAAAATTTGGTATACGTAGCTACCACCATTGGCCAGCTACAACACTCTGAATATTTAAAACCAACGTTTCTCGATACTTTTAAATGGGAGATAATTCCTAGAGACAATCGCAAATATTTAATAAACAGGAATTCAAAAGAAGTACGATTGTTTAGCAGATCTGGTCACAATTAACTATTAAATTTCAAACCAGACTTTTCAATGACTAGTTTTGCTTCTTTACAAGATGTTGTAAGATGTTTATATAACACAGAACCATGGCTTCAATCCACAACTAAAATATGTAAAGTACAAAACAATACTGAAGCCAGCTAACTCATTTTATCTTGTTATGTACTTTGACAATTAAATTTGGAGGATGTGGGCAAAGAGCAACCATATAAATTTCTGTACACATGAAAAAATGCTATTCCATTTTGTCTATGCATGACTTAAAGTGTTCTGAAATGGTATGACAACTGTGCGTATATTTACTAACTGACATCTATTTATAGAATACAGTGCTATCAATCTGCTTGCATACATACATACAAAAATTGAAACCATCTCACGTAACAAAAAAGTGCACCCTTTTTGATTTATTTTTTGTAGATCAACTTCCATTCTCCATCATATAAAATGTGTTGGAAATGTAGTCCACACTATTGTGATCCTCCTAAGGTCTATATTTAACTAGCAAGATTAATATTTGTGACCGGACCTGTGAAAATAGGGCATGTGGGCACAAAGTACACTCCATCACATAACAGGCCATATCTCAGTAATGGAATAGAATATCTGTATTCTATAACTTATATGTTAAAGCCAATTCAATTTGCAATAAATGTTAAACATTTCATGAGCATAACGTAATAGCTTCCAAAGTTATGTGCCATGAAAGCTTGAAAAATTAAGCAAAGTATACGTGCCCACATGCCCTATTTTTGCAGGCCCAGTCACATTTATTTATTTATTTATTTATTAGTGGTTCTGAAAAAGCAAAGCTTATAATACCACACATTACAATATAGTAAATCTACGGTTTGTCCAATGTACATCCAGCAAAGTTTAAAAAGAATTAATGTTAGTGTGTAACTAAAAATAACTTGAAGTGCAATCTCAGAACTTTCTGCAATCTTAAAACTTTCCAAAGCATACCTTCGTATTTTTATTCCCAATACGTGTTACTGTAACATACTCCTTTAAATAATTCTAAATCTACTACTGGTCCTCAAATACTAATGCTGAAAAACCTGTCTGTCAGCCTTCTTCTTGCAAGCTGCTGTGCATGTCTTAAATGAAGATTTGTGACTGTCTCTGGGAAAACCGGTCTTATCGCCCATTTAAAAGTATCGAGAAATGTCGGTTTTAAGTATTCAGAGTGTTGTAGCTGGCCAATGGTGGTAGCTACGCATACCAAATTTTCACACGTTTTACAACAATTTCTTACCTTCCAGATCATCCACTGAAGAAGTAGTCAACAACTAAGTTTCCTGCCATTTTAGATAGTTTTTAAACTGAGGTTGACTGTATCAGGTGAGTTCCAGACAGGGTGGGATGTGGGGGCCCTGGAGGGCGGGAAAGATGGTGTTCAAAAATTGAAAAGGAATGTGTTGGGATGAATTAGGCCAAGTTATGGGCCACTCAGGGCTCAAACTGGCTAAAATGAAAGGAAATTTACAGCACAGGTCATTGTCCAACACCACGGAGCTGTACAGCCACACACAGCCATGTCCTTGTTGGCCAGGTCTCCATCAAGACCCCAGATCACCCATACGGTTCGCCACTGTGCTTTAAAAAAGCAGCCAGCAGAAGCAGACCACTTTACTCTGGTCGACCGTGACAGTGAAATTTGATAGTGCATTCATTAAGCTTTGTGTTTGTGTGAAAAAATCAAACTTCCTGTCTTGGGCAATAAGACTGGTTTTTGCAGATCCAGTCACATGTTAGCTACCATTATTCATTGCAAAGGTGTAGAGCAAAGCTTGCTGGAATTCTTTCTGTAAAGTGCAAACTGTAAGAAAACACCTGTGCCATTCAGCTTACACATGTCTTCATAACCAGGTTTTACTATTCACAAGAGCTATGTATGTAATGTGTAGTATAGTGATTTATAATTAATAGTTGTAACACGGGCATGAAGGCTTGTGGCCCTCAGGCAGTCAGGCATACATATCAGGCAAAGCCCGAATACCCCGTGTTACAGCTAAGGCCATACCTATTTGAAAAGTTGTTGCTCGGATTTATTTTACAACAAAATGGGTCGGTTGGTAGGAAAAAAAGAAAAGAAAAGCTAGCTAACTATAGGTTTAGACATGTTTATGATATCTGGTCACAATTTATTATTTATTAGACAACTATCCCTCTACAAGCCATATACCATTTCAAGTAAGTCACATTATAGAAACATTTAGCTGTATGTAGACCTATTAAATCCCTTCTAGTACATAACTATTGTAAATGTACAGCTAGTAGTTCAATGAGCACTGATGTATTGGTATAGCCAGGGGTGAGGAACACGTTAGTTTTAAGTAATCAGATAGCTAGCATTATATTTGAGATCAAACCAACTGACTGTTCTATTAGAGTATCTCGATCTTCTGCAGCAATTACAAAAATAATTTTAGGTGTCACGTGATCAATTTTTTTTCTTTTCTTAATTAAAAATCTGTTCAAAACCAGGTCAGTTGGGTCCGAGCAACAACTTTTCAAATAGGTATGGCCTAATATGCAACACTTGTTAGGCTGATAGCCTGCACAGGGCGATCAATCACCCAAGCCAATATGAGTGTAGCCACTGAATGTATTATATATGCATACCTAAAATTTTTGATTATGAGTCAGCAGCTAGTATGTTCTGGTTACACTCGGTTATGATGAACGGACATACCCTAGAGATATGACGGAGAATTTCAGTTACGCGAGTTTAATGTTATAATCAGTGCTATTGAATCGTTTATGGAAAAGTATGGAGTTTACTAAAGGCCTAGATAGGTAAGCTTGCTTGTAGAGTGGTTACTCCGTGTAGAGTGGTAGCTTCATGATGGGGGCGTGACCGCATTCAAAACATGTGGAAACGATCGGTGAATAAGCTATAGAACTAGTTCTCACCATAACCCAACGTTTTTCAACTCGTAGGATTACCTAACCTAAATACCTAACCATTAGGATTACCTAACCTAATTTCAAGGACTTAGACCTACAATAATGACTTGACCTAGTGGCTTGACTTATAGTATGTTCACGTTGAGCCGAATCCTCAAAAACATTTAATAACTCATGGATGCAATTACATACGATCTTGAAATTTGGCTCATTTGTAGTACTGCTTGACCCGCTAAAAATATTTCAAAATCTTTGTGTTTAAATGTTTGACATAATATTTACAGCCAATCAAAATTTTCACAATACATTTCCTATGGGGAAGCCATATAAGCACAGTGTCCAGTACAGCCCTTTCCCGAACTTGTAACGGAGCCAAACTGTACGTGTTTGTTGTTGACACTTTTGCCGTTACCAATAATCATCTGGTTGGCTGAAATGTTAACTCTGTTGAGAAAAAAATGCACTTTTAATTTTTAGCTGTTTTTCAGGATTCAGCTCAACGTGAACATACTATAGTGACTGAAAGGTGTAACAGAAAAGGGGCCAAACTAAGGAAAAAAAATCACTCCAACCCCAGGATTCAAACTGCAGGTCACCCAATGTCTAGTCAGGGCCACACTCAGTCTTCCTCCAGGAGGGATGGATTTTCTTCCTTAAACCTAAAGTATTTATTATTAGCACTATATAATCACTGCCCAGTTGTAGCCCGGTCTACATTTAATTTCGTATGTAGCCTGGGCGGCTCCTTTGATCTGAGGTGTGAAAGTGTTACATGTGAAGTTGTGTGTTTAGCTAATTCCTCGATGGTAGAGTTTTGTCTGCTTTGATAATATACAACTTTTTTTTCTGTTATCTGTACATATTTTTTGTACATACTGTTTTCAAACCTAATTGGTGAACATTATTAGCTGTCATGTAGAACTTTTCATGTACCTTTTTCTCATTACATGCATGGACATATCAAAGTGGTTTCCAAATTTGGTAGTGAGTTAAAGGTGCAGGGAGGGAATAGCCCTCAGCCACTGACAGATTTTGAACATTTAAATGCTTCAAAACTTACTAGATTCATGATTTGGTGAATAATATACGTAAACTATTTTCAATACATGCTTGCCTTGCTTGGTTCCCTTTAATTCCTAAATTTCAATTATGGTTTTAAGGTTGGTCTGGTATTATTTCCAATTAAAATTAAAACCTCAAGATTTAGCTACTAAATCATTCTTTAAATTTCAGGACACATTCACTAAGAACAGTTTGAGAAACGTCTCTGCAATTAATCCAGTCACTATGGAAAATCTAAATGTATAGGAAACACATACCACCAATCGACACCTTGAGCTATTAGCAAAGAGAAATGGGATGCAAAGGGGACAAAGGTAAGTCCATGATGCATGAATTGTACGTACTGTTGGGCTGAATTAAACAATGTCAAATAATGAAAAATCAAGCTCATTTTCCCAGCTGTTATCGAGTTACACTTGTCTGTAGGCATTAGTAAGTAGGTCACAGTAGAAAATTAAAATTTCATAGCAACTTACTGGAAGCATTTCAGGGTTTACTGAAAGCACTTTTGGACTTGGTTATACCTAACCAATGCTGCAAAGCCACCCATGAAGGTATTGTGAGGCTGGCTTCTCGTCAATATTTTTATGAGAAAGTGCAATCCTCCTAATATACAGTTACTACTGTACTGTATGATATTTGTGCTGCCAAACTATATAGTCCTGCAGCAATTCCACAAGTTCAAATTTCAGAGGGGGTTTCTACAACCCTCTTTATTCCCCTGACATGTGTAAAGTTTCATGCTATGATTTTATTCTCTCACTGTGTATCTTCCTACCTGTTTCAAAACACTAACATTTTCTTAAATATAAGCAAGAGTAAATAATAGGGTTGTAGAGTAGTATAGGGAGCAGGTAGTATACTGAATTAGTGTAACTATAGGGAAATGAAGTTGTGCAGTAGGTAACGCACAGGTATCAGTCACAATCTATCACCCTACTTGAATGCATAGCATATTTACTAGGGCAACTGCTTACCTGTAATAGATTTTAAAAACAGTGCATAGTGCAAAGCAGCAAATGGAATAAATCATGAAAAAATGTTTAATGATTTGGAAAGGTGACCATATTTAGTGAAGTTTGGATTCAGTCAAATTTTGTGAATGGGTTAGCTACCACATATAGTATGTTTGGTGGTCAAGTAAACACAGTATTATGACAAAAGTGTATGTTATAATGTCAAATTTGTGTGACATAATTAGCCTTAGTCAATTTTGTGTACTCTAGTCTGAAGAATCAGTCAGGTTGTTGATAAAAATTTGTAAACTGCACATTCAGAAGCATTAATTGTGAAGTTGCATGGTAACAGTGTAAGGTAATATATTTAAATCACTGCCTTGACTGGATAGACACAGAATTTAGTCATTTCTTTGGAATGTAAATGGTAGTACGATAATATGTTGTTACTAACAAAGCTAGTGTGTAGGAGACTAAGTAGCTAGTTTTTCTTAGATACCCTACTTAGTTACATAATAAACAAATTCTTTAATTTAGTTAACACTTGTCTCATGTACTGTCTACATGGAGTACATGTATCAGGTGTTGGTATTCAGTTTCGCTTTACCCACTGACATGTATATATTTATCACATAATGGTGTACTATAACTAACTAACCACAGTACATACATTTTTACAGTAGCTATGTGTATAATAATACATGCTATCTCATGGTATTCTGTTACAGCTAATTATTAACTAAAATAAATGTAACTGGATTTGCAAAAAGGGGTCTTCCACACACATCCAACTCTATCAACTTGGGAGACCATAACTTAGTGTTCAAGTACAAATATAAACCCTAACTTTATTTTCCATTTATTAAACTTACCAACTATTTAATACTTAAAAACGAAAGACTGCTCTATTAGAGGGTTTTAAAATGGCTTTGTCATAAGTCACAAATAGTGGTACTGAGAGAGTTTAATAGTCCCTATGGTGTATATAGCACTGTGCTAAGCATTTCTACTTAAAAGCATTCTTGAAATGCTCTGTATAGTACCAAAATCCATTATGACTGTATTCACTAACTCTAATAGAGCATTCACCAAATTCGCAAAATTGTCATGTACCGGCTCACCACTGAACAAATTTGAAGTCAATACCTTTTCCCAACCTGAATCAGATGTTACGAATCATCATATTTGGTAAAGTGGATGTGGAGACCCCTATTTGCAAATCTGATCACAAATGTTTCCGGAGTGCCGGACTGGTTCTTTGCCACATCCTCCGAGTGACATCCTCCAGTAGTGTTCACCTCCACCCTCAAATTAAAGAGAAGCAACGCCAACTAGTAGACTAGACCTAAATGAATATTAACTCTGCCTGCTCTATAGCTGCTAGTGACGAAGCACACACTGTAAAAAAAATTAGTAGTGAATTTCTTTTTCAGTGTAGTGACCCTCACTGCATAGTAGCTAGTGAACGTCAATGGCGGATCCAGGATAGGGCATTTGGGGCAACCCCCCCTCCTCTGCCCTTTTCTTTAGGAAGAATAGCTAGCCTGCTATAGCTATACGTACATCAAAATGTAATTTCAGAAGTATTTCATTACATTTTAATAAACTGCCTCCAATGAAATTACTTTCATTATATTTTCCAGCTGCTGGTACTGAAAACTTTACATTTCAGTACCCTGTTCATGACATTTTCAGTACAAAAGATTCCAGTCTGAGTGGTCACTCTGCAGGCCGCGCCCCTAGTTTTGCGTTTTAAAAAACCTCGTGTTTGCTCGCATAGATCCTCTGAGTGGAGTAAATCGCTGTCATGGACGTGAGAACAGTTTTGACTTTGTTTGTTGCTGCTACTTTGTGCGATGGTGATGATCGTCCGTTATACTTACTCGACCTGTACGACTGTATCGATGACTACGAAGATTACTGCCACAACATCCCGGAATTCACCATCCGTGCTGCGATAGAATTAGCCAACAACCACACAGATATACTAAATGGGTATACCCTACACACGCCATTAAATTCTTCCAGTTTTCCAGTTGGCTCTGTAAAGAGTGGAGAGGTAATGTATTCAGTGTAAGTATGATTGCAATAATAAGTGTACTGTGTACCATGGTTGAATGCATGTAGCTACATGGGTCAGACGATCGCGAGTTATTAGGCCACTCCGAATAAATTCTCTGTTTCCTGTCCTGGACTAGGGCATATTTGCATGCGGGCGGGAGGTTTATTTCCATTATTTCATTATAAGATTGGCTAGCTTTTCAAGCCATTATTTGCCTGGCACAGCCAAAAAGGCTGCATAAAAGCATGCTTAAGCTTGTTCCTTCCTTTGTAAGTTGCAAAAACAACACAAACGTGAAGTTTGTGCTGACTTGACAGCACTGTTGATACGTGAGCTGACACTGTTTCAAGATGGCTTTTACTGAGCCTATCAGTATGCAAGAATAACCGGAAAATAATGGAAGAATACGGAATAATGGAATATTTAGAGCTGGCAGTAACTAGATGCGGGCGATGGACGGGAAACAGAGAATTTATTTGGAGTGGCCTTAAGTTGAATTACTCTGAAGGACAAGGGGTACGTAGCTTCGAGTGTAGCTTCCGCACCACCAGTTGTTACACATGCAACTAGGGATCAAGAGTTTTGATTGTCAAATTTTGTCTTGATTGTTTGGTTTCACTTTTTATAAAGAGCCTTGATTGTTGATTGTCACCAGTAAAAGTCTAGTAAATATCTCATGTTGCTAAACTTGCTTTCTAAGGTGCTTGATTGCCACTTTTGTGGACGTTTTGATCACTTGATGCACTGTAGAAAAGCCACTTGATCTCTTGATTGAATCTTGATCCCAGTCATAAGTATTTTAATAGACAGTATAGAAGTGACTGCCCCTTGAAGGCCAGTGACATCTGACATCTGTGTAATGTGTGAATACTATTAAAACACAATTTATGGTGCTATAACACATCAATAATTTATATTATATGGTGCTAAAATTATAGATCTTGTGTGACCCAGGGTGTGGTCTCACAAAAAAAAAGTTACTATGGCCTCAGATTTCACAGTGTTTTATGGGAAAGTGAGAACAAAGGTACTGAGAATTCTACCGTCAGCTCTGCACATGACTCACTATATATCTCAAATGTATATCAATTTTAGACCATAATGATGTGTACACCCAGCAGGCTTATAGTATTATTATTTTAGTCAACCTTTTTCTAGTTAGACACTAGAGGGTTACACAGAGGCAGAACCTGTACGAGGTGGTTATTAACCACTAACCAAAGACTTGCTGACTATAAAACAAGGACAGAGATTGAAGAGGGCCTATGTGACTCAATCCATCTGGCACCTTTCGAATATGCATGGGTTTACTGAAAATTTGTTATGTGCATCAGCAAGTATTTTAAGTGATCAGAACAATAAAGCACTGAAACCTTTATTGATATGTGCTGATGTGTTACCATTCTTTTCTTTGGTATGGTTCACCATGAATCAAGACACATGGTAGTGTGTTGTGCGGCCAAGAAAGCTGGCGCACCACACCGTGAGTATATTAAACAAAACGTAGTTTTCACGCATACGTAGCTCCATGCTCCCTTCTCGAATTGAAACCATTTTTATACTGCAAATGCCCTCCACCGTCAGGACCCCACATACCAAATTTGAGCAAGATTGCTTAACGCAATCGTGAAATATAAGCCTTCAAAATTCGGCTTAATTTCTTCATTTTTTTTTGACTTCTTCGTTTAGGGGGCTCGGGGGGCTTAGATTTTTCTTTTCACACACTTTACAAAAACCATTATAAAATGCAAATGTGTAGCTCAATTGTCTTGAGCTTTGGTGCACTTTACGAACGTATTGTGGCACAATCGCGTAACAAGTTTGGTGCAAATCTGATTAATATTCATAGAGCTATGGACAATTATTTGCATTAAAAAAGGCCAACTTGTTGTCACACCTACAGGATAAACCACTTGTGGGAATACCATTAAAATCGGTATGCATATAGGTTAACCATCATAGCTCAAACCTTTTGTGGTTTAAAAGAAATTGCATTGACAGCTACAGAGTTACAAGGCAAAAACCAAACAACTGTAATAGTTAGGTTGCTTAAAGCCAAATTTAAAACTAATGTGGACACAAGTGACAAAAGCACCAAACTTTCTCCACATATGTAGTACAACCTTAACTTTAATTTTTTTGATAGGATCCATCTCATTCTAAAAAGGGCTTTTCCATAAAAGCATTTATAGTTATGTAGCTAAAGAATTTTCAAAATCGGCAAGCCATATAAGTGCTAGTTTTGCTCTATTTTATGCAAGAGAACATTGTGCAGGGTTAAAGATTAAACCGAGAGCTGATAAACAGTAATATTACTCTCACAAGCTTTATTCAATCCTGACAAGTAATTGTTTCATTCATATATACTGACTGTTACTGGATCTGTACCTTTTCCATGACACACAAAATTTGACCTATTTTTTGAATTTTGAAGCTTCATAACTTTTTGATCATGGCATATAATAGCCTGAAATTTTCCATGGGTGTAACTACAGTATCTGGCTGCATTCTGGTACTAAGAGCAAGTTCAGTATAAGGAGTCAAGTATTACATCATTTTGTTTGCTGGTATTTAAAATGTGTGTACTTTTTGCAAATCCGGTCACCTATAGTTTACAGCGTATACAGCTTGTATGATCCACAAACTGTATAGAGAAATTTCTCTATAGTTGCTCATGAATATACACTGTAATATTTGCAGTAATTAGTTTGTGGTATATAAATGAATATCTCTTACATAATATGTTTTATTTTATTTATTTATTAAGGCTTTACAGCACAAGTGCTGAAGGTCTGTAGGACACCTGGTCCTACAGCCTGTTCAAGCGTTAATCGGATGGCTGCAGGTTCGAGGCTGCCCAGGTCCAGTCATGGATATTTCTCCACCTTTTCAAACACACTTTCTGTAACAACTTTAAGCAGGCTGTAGGACCAGGTGTCCTACAGACCTTCAGCACTTGTGCTGTAAAGCCTTAATAAATAAATAAATAAATACTGCAGTCATGCAGACGTCACATCTTATACAGAATTCATTTTGTGCTTGTTTGCGAAGTAGCTATAGCTTGATAACTTACCAGCTTATACTATACCAGCTCTTGTTATTTAGTATGAAAATATTTGTTAGTGCTAAATGCATGATTTTGTGTTTATGCTGAAATCGCATGTATGACCACAACAATAAGGTTCTTATTATTATTTATTATTAGCACTTTACAGTGACCAGCACTGAAGGTCTGACAGCAACATGTGCTGCAGCCTTAGAATTATCTAACCTAATTTCAGGGACTTAGACCTAATGACTTAACTTACTGACTGATAAGGTTCTTCATACCATTAACCCAGCAGTGCAGCTATATACCATGTAAGATAAAATTCCTTTACTTAAGTCTCAAGCTGAATTAATGCTAAAAATGCATGTTTTAGTAGTGGATATAATGTATAGGATTTCACCAGGGTTTGTGAGAGCAAAGTGTGGTTTAAGTACGGTATAACCCAGGGATGCAGTCACCATGGATTTTTTCATGAATTTCCAAACAGCTTTCATTATGCAATGGTAGAGTATAAATGACTAACTACGTACATGAAAATATAATTGCCTTGCTACCAGAGCTTGACTGGACATGCTGGTATGTATATATCAAATGCTATAGTTTTAAAGATGTTTCAGACATATGATGCAATCTGATGAAGTATTGCAATTTTAAGATCAAATTGTAGCTGTGAAAAATAACTTTTAGTATTGCATGTTTACATTCACCATTACCGTGAAACTTAGCAACCAAAGATTACACATAGTTAGCTGTGACATGCTAGGTTAGGATGTAAAGAACACAGAATTGCAATATTTCGTCGATCAGTTAATCAAAAGTGTAGAATTTCAACTATGACATGTTTGGCACAATTGTATGCATACAATGGTAAGATAGCTGTGCTGAAATCGCATACAAAGAAAAGTTCAACTAGCACAGTGGTCATGGTAATTTTATTACTTTGAAGCAGAACTTTATATTATAGATGACTGTTCTAGCAGTAATAGTCTTTCAAATTCCCACATTCAATAAATAAGTCCTGCAAATATAATTTTGATCATGCAGCACTGATTAGTTTTCAGAAAGCTTAGTTCTTTTCTTTGCTGTTTTTATTTTTGTTATGGTATGCTTGTTGTATCATAAGTAAACAATTGATGAAATGTACTCTACTAGCTTCTCCTATAAGCAAGTACATGGTTAAATTTCTGAGGGGGTAAACACTCCTAGATCTGGGCCCCTATGCCAGAAATTGTACACTTCAGAGTGAGCTAATCTAAAGATTCCATCTGTCAAAATACGTACATGCTTGAGGAGAGTGCATATGCACTTCACAACACAGCACAACACAGCCTAGGGATACTTGTGGTGGTAGTCTGGTGGATCATTGCATGCTTTAAGTGATTGTGGTTCAAGGGAATGTAAAAAGCTGAGTGGAGATGTGCTTATCTTTGTGTTACAGGACTGCCTGACTGCTCTAATAGAGTAATTGTGAATAAAACACAAAAAATAGACATGTGTTGATAAATATTTAAATTTAATGACATAATTTATAACTTAATGACACCCTTTATAATTTAGTGTCACTTGAAATACTCTAGGTTATTCTAAAGTTTGAAATTACTATTTAAAACAACAAAATTGCAAAGACATATTTCCGAGCCTTGGATGGCTTCCCAGCATGCATGCCTGAGGTGGATCCTATCAAAAATTTTAATCTAATGTGGTAAGGAACTCACAGAAAAAAATTGGTGCTTTTGTCAGTTGTGTCCACATTTTTTTGCTAAGCCACCTAACTATAAGTCGCGGGGTCGAAATACTCTAATGGAACAGTCACCGTGGGGTAAAAAAGGTGCATTAAAATGTCGAAAAAAAGTTACTTACCAGCATTCGAACCAGGGACCTCCATACTGAACACCTAAATCCTTAACCACTGAGCCGCTGCTATCACTGCTGATCACCTCACTTTATTTCTACTTTATAAATGAAAATTCTAGCTACTCAAATAATCAAGTTCATAATTTCATAGACCTTTCATAGATCTACCAATGCAAAATCTAGATTGTTGTAGAACATTCTACAAAAATTATGAAAGCAGCCGTGTCGTGCGGCCAAGTACAGCCAGTGTGGGCGGGCGACATACTTGTTTTATGGAACCAGAAAACTCCGTTTTCATGCATCCTTTACAGGTGAAACCTGGCCTTCAATATGCAACAGCTAACAATGAGGATGGAGCTCATTTAGATGTTTATGCTTCAGGATTCTGGTGAGGTAAGCAAACATTTGAAGGCATTTTTTAATGTCAAAGTTAAATTGCACCTTCATATCGTGGTACGTAGCTAGCTACCCAAGTATCCTCACCATAGTTTATCGATGTTTTGAATGTGAGAAGCAACGGAAGTATGAACAATGAAATTGAGATGGGTTCTTTTATTCCACTTGTATTTTCAACATTAAGGGGTGGTATGGGTCATGCTGCTCAGTGCTGTATTTTACAGAAGACTTGCTCTCCTTGTCTCTCTTCAGAAGGAGTAGTGTCATATAGTTCTGTGATGTCAGGGTGGTGGCAAGAGGTGCTGGTAACCCTGGGAATAATATAAATAATATGTATCCGTAGCTCCAAAGTGCTTGAATGGTATAATTAACCATTTCTGCAGCAGAAGCTTCCTCAGGGTAGGGCATCTCCCATTCTTAGTTTGAGTTGGATCTGCCCAGCCATCATTGGGGTATACGCATCTTCAAAATTCATCTTATTTCAGCCACGCAGTCTTTGATGATTCCTGTAGAAAAGGGAAAAAAGTTAAAATGAATTATCAAAGTCAACCGTAGGCTGGCTTTGGAACTTGCAATTACAAAAAGAAGTGATATCCACACAAAAACAGCCAAGCTGTAAAAAAAGGTGTGGCCTTAAAAAGCCTGGGTAAAAAAAAGTAGTGAAATCAAAGGTGGCGGCCAACAAATGGCTGCAATGATGTTAATGCTAATAAAATTTAATAATGGCTGTGCATTGCTAAAATTTATTAGTATAACATCATTGCAGCCATTTGTTGGCCGCCACCTTTGATTTCACAACTTTTTTTCACCCAGGCTTTTTAAGGCCGCACCTTTTTTTACAGCTTGGCTGTTTTTGTGTTATTACACAAGAATACAAAAAAAATGGGAATTTTCAACTAGAGTAGGGATCAAGCTGGAGTTATGCACGATATTAAATCACAGTAAAACAATAAGAAGTGTTGTATCCCTACTGTGCTCAAGATAGTAGGGATATAACACTTCTTATTGTTTTACTGTGATTTAATATAGTGTACTACTCCAGCTTGTTTCAGTACCTTTTTTTGATGTGCTATGGTCCCTACTCTAGTTGAAAATTCCAAGTATACTTGTTTGTTAACTTTTTTTGTAAAATAAAAATATTAAATATTATGACTGGTGAACCCATGCATACCGCATCAAAAGGAAGAAATAGCACCACGCACCCCAGCTATCAATTGTGACTGGGCCTGCGAAAACAGGGCATGTGGGCACAAACTACACCCTATCACTCTACAGCTCATATCTCAGTGCTGGAAACATATATTTCCATTCTGTAACTTGCATTATGATGCCAATTAAATACTTACTAAGAGCAGAAAATTGCAATGTCATAGCATAATGGTACAAAATGTTATGTGTGATGAAAGTGTAAAAAAGTAGGCAAAAATCATGTGCCCACATGCCCTATTATCGCAGGCCCGGTCACAATTATTGTCTGAAAAGTGAAGTATCCATTACGCTTCATTGTCAGCTATGCTCAACCCATTACACAGCATTACGAATCAAGAACTGTTCGAAAAGCACCTTTGCAATCAAAGTAGCCACTATGAAAAATATAGACAATTTCCATTATGGATGGAAGTCATCACATGCTACCGCCAAATTGACACTTTTCGCTGTCAGCAAAGATGGATGGGACAGGAGGACACTGGTAAGTCCACGAAGAATACATTGTACGTACTATGGTATGCCAAAAGGCAACTCTTGGGCCAAAGCAGTGAAAAATCAAGCCCGTAGTCTTAGCTGTTATCGAGTTACACTCATCTGAAGGTATCATCAGTCAGTCAGGCGGTCAGTCAGAAAATTGCATTTAATAATTTTAAAAAGAAAATCTGTAGCAACTTGTTGTAAACCTTTCGGGTCGATCTGAAGGCTTGTTTGGGTTTAATTTTATCTAACCAATACTGCCTCATCATCGTCAGGGAAAAGTGAGGCTGGTTTTTGGGTGATGTTTTTCATTGACCATGCCCACTCCTTTGTGGTCCCTACTATACAGTATTTTCATACTGTATGGTAAATAATACAAAATGTACATTAATTACTTTACTAGCTACACAGTGTTCTAATGCAACAGAATACAGTCACGGACAGCTATTGAAAAGAGGGGATAAGTAGACAAACAAGTGTAAGAAAAAACAACCTGTAGAACTAATTCACAATGCTTTTGTTTCATTGTAACACTAACGTAGTGAAGGTTAATGGGTGTCAAGATGTCAAAATAACTCAGAGCGTTCTTTTCCAAATATCCACCATTCAATTTGCCATAGAAAAAGTGATTTTCCTTAAATTGACATGCTTAAATTTCTCCTGGTTTCCTTCTGCTATAGCTCATTTTAACTGCTATTCACTGTTCTTTCCAAATCTGGTTTGGAATCTAAGGTATCTATCACATGTCGTGGGTTATTGTGCCTTTTATTGCATGTCCGCCTGGTAGACTCCTGTAAGCGTTTGAGTGTAAATCGGATGGCTGCAGGTTCAAGGCTACCTAGGTCCAGTCATGGATTTTTCCTCCTTCCTGCAACTTTTCAAATACACCTTATGTAACTAATGTCTTTGTATCTAATGTCTTTGAGCAGGCTGTAGGACCAGGTGTCCTACAGACCTTCAGCACTTGTGTTGTAAAGCTTTAATAAATAAATAAAAATAAAATAAATAAATGTCCCCGGAACACCCAATACAACTGAATGTATGGGGAAATTTGCTACACCGAATCAGTTTAAGCCATTTTGATAAAATTTCCTTTGAGTTGGACTTCTTCTAGCATCATTGTACTCGCGGAGAGTTGCAATATACGTATCACACCTGGAAAGTTGCTAAACAGATTTGAGGAGTCGGTACACAATAATTTATAATGGTTTTTCAATTGAAATGTATTGGACATGCTGGCACTTTTGCTATGAACAAAAGTACAGCAAATGTTTGCAAACTTTCTTGATAAGAAAGTTTGAATAAGTGTGTGTCCACATACGCTATTTTTTGCAGGCCCGGTCACAACTACTTCAGTCATGGTTATATTATATGGTTGTATTATATTGACAGGCTGTATACGACTAAAGTAGACTAGGGATTAAATGTGAACTAGTTTAGCTGCAGGTATACATGACCTCCCTTGTTTCATTGCTTTTTATTTCTATTATCCCTACTCAAATGTAAAATTTCTAATTTTTCCTTACACTTGTAACTATAAGACAATTCATTTACTACTAGACAGATGCTAACAGCATCGTGGGGCGAGCCTGAGTGTATATTTTTTAAGTATTGATGGCAGTGAAAACTACTGAAACATTATGGAGGAGAGTGTCTAAGAATCAATATAGCCTGTGCAAAATCACTATGTACACATCTGCAAAGCTTTTATTGATGGTATGATAGGTGTTGATAAGGTCAAGTCTTTGATCTGCTACTTTAACCACTTCTTTTCACGTCATTGCAGTTCTACGACACCGCATATAACTATTCACGGTTTCTATGCCTTCTCCTTTCTGTCTCTTCGGGAGTTTCTGCATCCTTTCTGAGCCTGTACTGCTCCCTCCTACGTCTAAGACGTTCCTCCGTATCCGTTCAATAGTTACACGTGGCCAGACATCACTCACGTGGCATAACAGTAATCTACACCGATAGCTCTTGTGATATGAACCATTACACATACCAAATATGGCTAAGCAGTAATCTATGCGTTAAATCCTCCATGGAATGGATGATTACACGCATTTGTATGGACTACGCACACTGTATAAGGAGAATGGTCTGGAAGCACGTGTAAGGTACCCGCTTTATTCGCTCAGGCTCGCCCCAAATTAAATTTCAAACCAGACTTTTCAATGACTAGTTTTGCTTCTTTACAAGATGTTGTAAGATGTTTATATAATACAAAACCATGGTGTGAAGCATGCACTAACAACCATGTATGGATGCAATATCACCGTGTTTCTCCATTGTACATAATGTAGCCACCTAACTGTTAAGTACAAAACAATACTGAAGCCAGCTAACTCATTTTATCTTGTTATGTACTTTGACAATTAAATTCGGAGGATGTGGGCAAAGAGCAGCCATTTAAATTTCTGTACACATGAAAAAATGCTGTTCCATTTTGTCTATGCTTGACTTTAAGCATTCTGGAATTGTATTATAAATGACAAATGTGCGTATATTTACTAGCTCACATCCATAATTATATGGAATATCAGTCTGCCTGAACATACATACAAAAATTGAAACCATCTTGTGTAACAGCAAAAAATGCATACTCTGATCATTTTGCTGTAGATTCTCCGTCATATAAAATATGTTGGAGATGTATAGTCCGCACTATTTTGATCCTCCTCGGGTCTATAACTAGCAAGATTAATAACTAAAAGTAAGCAATCTTAGAGCTTCCAGCAATCTTAAAACTTTCCAGGGCATACCTTCATATTTTTATTCCCAATACATTTTATTGTAACATGCTCCTTTAAAAATTCCTCAAATATTTGTAATGCTGAAAACCTTCTGTCTGTCCATATGTCTGTCCATCCACCAGCTTTTCATCTGAGTTCACACACATTCTTCTTGCAAGCTGCTGCACATGTCAAAGTGAGTTTTTGCTCCAAAGTAAGCACTCATCAGCTAAAGAGTAAAGTGAAGCTTCTAACTGCCATTGTTCATCGTGCTGAATGCAAGGGTGTAGAAGCAAAACTTGCTGGAATTCTTTACATGCAAACCATAAGAAAACGCCTGTGTATATTTATCTTACACATACCTTTATAAACAGGTTTTACTACCCACAAGAAACATGTATGAAATGTATTATAGTACAGTGTTGTGTGTTTAATTCCTTGGTAGTAGAATTTTTTCCCGCTTCGATAACTGTTTTTGGTTATACAAAACTTTTTTTTCTGTTGTCTGGTCTGTAATTTTTTTTTTTGTTTGTTTTAAACCTTATTGGTAAGCTTTTTTATGTATGTAGAACTTTTCGTGTACCTTTCTCTCTCACTACATGCAGAAGATGGTATCCAGATTTGGTAGTGAGTTATAGGTGCAAGGCACAGCCCTCAACCGCTGACAGTTGAACATTAAAATGCTTCAAAATTTACCAGATTTGTGGTTTCATGAATAACATGCGTAAAATATTTTCAGTATATGCTTGGTTCCATTTAATTCCTAAATGTCAGTTTTGGTTAAGGCATTATATACATAATATTCTCGAATTAAAATTAAAGCCTCAATATTTAGCAACTAAATCATTCTTTAAATTACAAGACACATTCACCATCATTATATATTATTATTTAATACCCATTGTTTCCCAATATGAATATATATTAGAGTACCTTTGACTGCTCTAGTAGGTTACATCTGATTGCTCTATTAGAGTATCTTGATCTTCATAAAGGTGTTTAATGCATGCCCTTGATCCCCATTGAGGAATCAAAGCAACTTTCCTATTACACTGTAGCTATACTAGTACTGACTTGCCCTGTTGCCATTCAAGCTTTTTATGTATGCAAATGCAAGGAATTTTAAGTTTGATTATGGATCATAGAAAAAGGTAGCGAAACAAGAAGGGAGGTCACCTACACCTAAAGATATACTAGTGGACATTTAATCATCATGGGAAGACTGAATTAGATATTTAATGTCCACTAGTATATCTTCAGGTGTAGGCGACCTTCCTTAATTCCCTACTTTTTTCTGTGATCCCTAACCAAACTTAAAATTCCTTGGGCTTGATTTTTTGTAGCATTATCATGACTGGTGAACACGCACATACCACATCAAGAGAAAGAATGTAGCCACACTTAATGTTTTTATCTTTCAATAAATGCCAATTGGCCATTATACTTCATTTTCAGCTATGTTCAGCCTATTACGCAATGTTACAAATGAAAAACAGTATGAGAAACGTCTCTGCAATTAATCCAGCCACTACGGAAAATGCTGACAATTCCGGTTGCAAACATATAGGGAAGCCATCACACACTACCATTAATTGACACATTGAGCTGTTAACTAAGAGAAATAGGACAAAGGTAAGTCCATGATATGTCAATTGTATGTACTGCGATATGCCAAAAGGCACCTGTTGGGCTGAAGCAACATCGAATAGTGAAAAAAATCAAGTCTGTATTTCCAGCCATTATCAGGTTACACTTGTCTGAAGACATTAGTAAGTTAGTTAGTCAGGCAGTATATAGAAAATTAAAATTTCATAACAACTTATTGGAAGCGTTTCGGGTTGTACTGAAGGCATTATTGGGCTTGGTTATACCTAACCAATACTGCAAAGCCACCATGAAGATATAGTGAGGCTGGTTTCTGGCCAATATTTCTTATGAGAAAGTGCAATCCTCCTAATATATAGTTACTACCATACTGTATGATATTTGTGCTGTCAAACTACGTATACAGTCCTGCAGCAATTCTGCAAGTTCAGTGGGGGTTCTGCAACCCTCTATTATTCCCCTGATACGTGCAAAGTTTCATGTTATGTCTCACTGTATCTTCCTACCTGTTTCAAAACACCAACATTTTCTCAGTGTTTTTGTACTTACAAAATCAATATAAGAAAGAGTAAATATTGGGGTTGTAGGGGGCAGGAGTTCAATTAGTTATTTTTTTAGTATATTGAAATAGTCTACAGCTATATAAGGCAATGAATTTCTGCACATCAGTAACGCACAGGTGTCAGTCACAATCTATCACCCTACTTGAATGGATAACATATTTACTAGGACAACTACCTTCCTCTAATAGATTTTAAAAAGACAGTGTATAGTGCAAAGTAACAGAGGAATAGTGGAATAAATCATGAAAAAATGTTTAATGATTTGAAAAGGTAACTTAATTATTTAGTAAAGTTTGGATTCAGTGAAATTTTGTAATTGACCATGTATAGTATGTTTGGTGCCGGTCAATTAGACACAGTATTGTGACAAATATTTGTGTGACATAATTAGCCTTAGTCAATTCTGTGTATGCTAGTCAGGTTGTTCTGTTGTTGATAAACATTAATTGTAAGCAGCACATTCAGAAGCATTAATTCACTTTAGGTCATTGTTATTTGTTTTCTTTGATTTACACTTTTAGTCTTATGTGGTATATGTTCAAATTGCTGCTGCTTTTCATTTACAGGAAATTGTAGCCATTATTACAATTGGTAACTTCAACAATGATGTACAATATGCAAGATCGCAAAATGCATTCATCAGTCCAATAGTAATGGGATCACCATTCAGTTTTGTAAATGAGTACGCTGCTTATATTCTTGGAAATGAGACGATGTTGAATCTTTCACAGGTATAAGTAGTTTGTTATCAAACAGTTTAAGATACTGAAATTGTATGTTTTGTGTAGGTGACTTATGGGTCACATCTAGTCACACTGGATAGATTTCCATATTTCTATCGTGTTGGGCCAAATGCAAACATTCTTAATTCAGTTCGCCATCAATTACTGCAAAACAACAAATGGAGGCGTGTTGGGCTGTTGTCTTCTGCAGGAATACACAGTATGGTAAGTAGTTATATATGAGAAGGCTGTACTGTAATAACTACAAGATAGGCTGCTGATTGTCTGGAGGAAGAGTTAGAAGGGGACTGTGACTTTCAAGAAAGCTGTATTGAGGTTATCAACACAGCCAGCTTTATTTTAAGTGGAAGGGAAAATGAAGATGTGTGGCAACTGACTGAGTTAAAGGTGCAGCTACCTGTGTATGTAATAGTTGTATCATGGGCCTGAGTGATTTGCCTGTTTGCCTGTGGTCCGAGGGAATGGGTGTACATATCAGGCAAATCATGAGGGCACATGATACAACTGATATGTACCATACCAATTTCAGGCTAATAACACTCGATGAGCAATCAATCACCCAAGCCAATACAAGACCGACCACTGTATTTATTCCAACTTTTAAAATTTGATTATAGGCCAGCAGCAACTAATGTGACTACATTTGCTAACATGAAGGGCAAGTCTTAGGGGTTAGGGTATCATGGAAAAAGTTTAATCAAAAATGACATTACAAGTATTTTAAAGTCACTACATCATTTATGGACTGCTTGTTATAACATTTACTAAACATCTAGAGTTGTAAGCTTTGCTGTACATGGAGTGGTTATCTCCTGATAATCAAAAGTAGGCATGATCTCAAAAGTAGGCATGATCTATATTCGAAAATGCGGTGAACCGCTTATGAATATGCTATAGCTCTAGTTCTCAACATTTCTCAACTCAGAGGATGGCAAGGGTGACCAACCACTTTCATCTGAGTGCTGTAGGATGATGATATGTATGTAAATGTACATACTCACAAGTGAAGCATTGTTGATGTATTGGCTTTAAAGACAAGTTGATGTTTTGCTACTTCTAAAACCAGGCGCCCATGCAATTAATACTATTCCATTCTAACTAATAGGCAATTAATCAACCATTAATTTATATTCATGCTATTGTCATTATTGATTCATCTAGATAATTAGATTTGTAAATACTGTAACTTAGCTTATTTCATAATTCATGATTTATTTTGTAATTTGGTAATTACGTTGCTATGCACTGCTAAGGAGGTATAACTATAACAAACCACTTTAAGCCACAAAATTACACACAGAAGTATCTTCTCAACTGTTTTGTAGTGTGTTTATCATGTTTTCTTGTGCAAATTGTATAGAGAAAACCTCAAGGCTGCCCTTCATTTTCGTTCGCAGAAGTACGGGTAACTCCCCCTTTCAACTGGAAGGATACATTATCTTTGTTAGCCTAAGAGGTCTTCAATGTTGTTTTAAAGTTAAATGTCTATAAAACTGAAAGGGAAGACCGTTCACAAAATATATGAAGAGTTGCCATACCTGTATTTCAGACCGCCGAGAAGAAACCACCTCATAGCAAAGTTTATGTGTGCCGAAGTTTAATACAGACTTAATTTAGCTTTAAATTCTTACATCCTGATTGCTTTTTACCATTTTTAATGTTTTTGCTCACGTGGGTATGTACGGACAAACAAACATAGGTAGGTACACACACACGCATGTTTTTACGAAAACAATGTAAAGTGGGTGCCGCACCTGGTTTAAAATGCAATGAGCAATATAATTATGGTCTAGCTCTCAGATTCTTTGCCATACATGGTCATATTTCTCATAAAATGGGAGATCACTAATTGATAGGCACAAGGACAAGACTAGTTGAGATGATGCTTGTTGCTGTCTGTAGATTTACGTGAAGCCATGGATGCTTATAGATTATTAATTAAACAGCATATCTGCGTTAGTGTTTGTTTTAAAAAACATCCGGGTGGCATTCAAGTCCTATAGGTCATCCTGGTCCAGTGCTGACCCATGCAGTTTTAATCTTGATACAATTAGTATTGGTAACCACACACATTTGAGTACATTTAGGGAATATTATTATTATTGTAAGAGTAACAGTCAAAATTACACAAGGCAAAGCTGAGTATAAGTTTGGCTGTTATAAGTACAATTACTCCCTAATTGCATGAAAGTGTGTATGATTGTCTTCTAGAACACCCTTCATGCTAACCTATTACAATTTAATCTGACAACCATAGCAGCTGTTGCTATAAGCAACAGAAAATCAAAAATAACCACTGCAAAAATGTTAATCAAATATTACCTATCAACTGTTGCTAAGTAACCATATTATTTTATGCAATGGGGCATCTATCACTATGGTAACACCAGTTGTCACACCATGGTATTAGATTTACAGAAACAAACCAATGTGATTTGGGAGCCTACTATTGGAACTAAGGTAAGTTACAAAACCTGGAATCGAAACACAGGAAACGAAACGAAATGAAATCAGCCTATAGTTTAGTGGTGGACAATCACTATATCATGCACAGTAACATTTAGGGACCCGTCGATTTCGCCAGCAAAATTTTTGGCATAATGGGTGGGCAAAAGCAATGAGCAAAATGCTGGCATAATAGGTACAAGTTTTGTGAAGTGGACATAAAAATTGCACAAAAGATCGAGATACTCTAATAGAACAGTCAGACGCGCTAAAATATCGACAATGCATAGCTAATTGTTACTGGAACAACAAGTGACAATCGAGATACCCTAATAAAACAGTCACACATGTTAAGCAATATTAGCTAGCTTCTTGCTTTACATGTTAGAAGTAATTGCTGATCGAGATACTCTAATAGAACAGTCACTTTAAGGCAAAACCGTAGCTTTGTAATTGGAAATATTCAATTAACAAAGATCAGTGCTGAGCAAAATGTATAATTCTTGAGCAAAATATGGAGCATAATAGGTGAAAAATAAAAGAATTGCTGGAAAGAAAAATAGGTGGAAAAAAAAGCAAAATAGACTGGTCCCTAGTAACATTATAATATATGCATACACTTTAATTGATACCTGTTTATGCATCAAGCAAGACTCCAGATGGCGGCTTTCTCTGCATAGCGCTTATCGATTAGAGAATATAAACGCCTGCTCATATCCGAAGAGTCTGGGGAGAAAAGTTCTGTGCTTGGGTAGGTGAGCATTGATTGTCCCTTGACCACTTTCTTAAGAGGTGTGAATAGCAACAGCTTGATCACTACAAATAGCATATATATGGTTGGCTGCAGAGTCTGAAGCCATGTCTTTAAATTTTTAATTTATTTTATTATTAACCATCTCTAATGTCACTCCCTTCCACCCACACATCTCTGTGAAAAAACTAGAAGAAATTTGTCATGCTTTTAATTAGAATGAAGCCATCCACATCTCTTATGAAAGTGGTCAAGGGCCAATCATCACTCACATGCCCAAGCACAGAAGAACTTTTCTATTCGGTAGTAGAGTTCCCAGACCCTTTGGGTTGGAGCAGGCATTTATAATCTCTAATTAATAAGTGCTGTGCAGAGAAATCTACCACTTGGAGTCTTGCTTGATGCATAAACAGGTATCAATTAAGGTGCGTACATTTATTATAGCGTTACTGTGCATGATATAGTGATTGCCCACCACTAGACTGTAGGCTGATTTTGTTCTGTTCTGTTTTGTTTCATTTCCTGTTTTGATTCCAGGTTTTATAACTTACCTGAAACTAATGTATCGCAACACTATGTGACTAGTGTTTGCTTTGACATAGTTTAATATTTTCATTTACAGAAAGAAGATATCCGGATTATAATAGGATTCTTCTCAGTTCTTGATGTACCAACTATAATGTGTGAGGTGAGTGATGGTGATACCTCACAACACTAGTTGTATATTATCTACTTGTTGTGTAGAGTTACCACATGGGATTGGTTGATGAACATCATGTGTGGATCCTACCTGAAATGAACCTCAATGATATTTGGAAAGTAGCAATAAATAATAATTATAGTAACTGCAGTGTAGATGTCTTGAAAATGTCATTGAATAATACACTGATGGTGGGAGCTGATTATGAAAATGGAACAGATCAGAATATCAATGTATTACAACTACTGTACACTGTCTTGTAGTGTTAATTTTATTGTATTTCACAGGTTGATGTTGGTGAATTAGACCAGTTATTACTACAATACTACAGAGATGTTAACCCTAACATGTCAACTACAGAACTCACAAACATACCAGGCTACCATCTGTCAAGAGTGATCTTTGATGTCACATGGGCAGTGATTTTAGCACTGAATTATTCTAACTCAGAAGAGAAGTTAGATGATTTTCTAATGAGGAATGGAACAGGTGTTCCAGTAGTAAATGAAACATTTGCAGAGTTGCTCAGTGAGTCTCTCAACAAGATTAGGTTCTTCGGTCAGTAATTTGTTGTGTATTGTAATGTTTATACCTGAAATGTGCTGCACAGGGTCCTGTGGACTTGAAGAAAGTACACAGCGCTAGTTTCAGTGTTCATGTTTCACAAATAATTAGTAAGCATTTTAGTAGTACATTCTTGTATGCCTTAGTGTTGGTGATGTTCAGATGACTCAGCCTGTCCAGTTGAGATTTACACAGTATTCAGGAATGACACAAATTGCAATAGTGCTAGTACTGTAATGTTCAGAAGTGCTAATGACAGTGATTATGTTTGGGGAGATAGTAAGTTACTTTTACCAGAACAATGACTGTATAACTTAATCTATTAGATCCACCACTCTCTGGAGGTTTGATCAAGTACCAAGGAGTACCAACTGCACTGTTGTATTTTACTATTGTGGCCACTGTCCTATTCTTGTCATTTGCTCTTGTGTTGTTGGTGTCTAACACTGCACTGAAAAGAAATAAGTGCATAATTAGTATGTTGTAATTAGTGTATCATCTGTGGCATTGCATAGATACTTCAAAACAGCCAATCCAGTTATTAATGCATTAATAATTTTTGCTGCTGTTTTAATCTTCGTCTCAACTATACCAAGACTTATAGCATTTGGAGCTGTACAATACAATGTTTCCAGATCACAATTTGCTGCACTTTGCCAGGTATATACTTGGTGACAGTAGGATTACTGATATATATGTGATTAGGCAAGGTTTATGTTATCAGAGTTCGGAATTGTATTAACATATGCACTTTTTTTGGTTAAAACATGGAGGCTTTATCAGATAATAACAAACAAATTGCTCCGAAGGAAGGTTTGATGAGTAGTTGTATATTTCCATGTTATCATGTTAAGCTTTTAGATCAGATTTATTTCAAATCAAGCAATATTTACAATGCTACCATTACTAGTAGCTCCAGTGGTTGTGTTACTGATAATCCAGTGTTTTGTTGATGCGGCTGAATGGAAATATGAACAGGTTGAGTATCAGGTGAGGTGTACACTGCAGCTGCTATAGCTTTATAAGCATACATGTCTTTCTATAGGGAGGATATCCATACAAGTGGATTCACTATACAATGTGTAATTCTTTCAGTGTAACTTGGGATATACTAGTTGCCATTTATAAGGTTCTAC
Organism: Dysidea avara; assembly: GCF_963678975.1. Classification (NCBI taxonomy): domain Eukaryota; kingdom Metazoa; phylum Porifera; class Demospongiae; order Dictyoceratida; family Dysideidae; genus Dysidea; species Dysidea avara. Next base: position 30,038,348 of record NC_089280.1, read on the forward strand.
TGATTTTTTGCATATTCTGGCAAGCTGGTCGTGTGTCACAAATGAAATTCAAACACTTAGCTTTAGAGGGAGATGTCTCCCTTCAAGCAGTTCTCCTAGTCATCATTGTCTCCTTTTTTGGAGCTATGGTGGAACAAATTTTTGAACGTGGAAGTGATGACTATTTGACATCTTTCATAATTGAGACAATCTGGTACATGTTGTTTGCTATTACGATAATTGCCACTACATTTCTACCTAAGGTCAGTTACAATCATTGAGTATGATAATTTTCTGTTACTCTTGTTAACTTGTTTTAGTATTACATGATGTGTAAGGACCAGGAACTAGTCACCAAAATGATACGCAACAAACATGAAGTTATATTTACAAGGTACATACATATTACATGTAGTACTAAAAGTCTTGTATGTATAAACATGCAAATCTGGTATATATGCTGTGTGCATATAGCTAGCTGCTTAGGTTAATTAGCTGCTTAGGTAATCTGAGCAGTTATCTTGGAAGCAGGATGCAACCGCATATGCACGTGAAAACTTACTACTTTGTTCCTTAAGTTCCTTGAATGCTGTATTTTGTGCTAGATTTTGAACCTTCTACTTATTTCTTTTGTGGCTATCAATAATCATCATGTGTGGCATCAGTGAATCTTGCCTCATGGTCTACATACATTTCATCCACTGTATTGATTACACCAATGAATTGTATCTTCAACATCTAGCATCAAATAGTATGGTAGTACTGTTTAGTAGAGCTATAAAATGACTGGCACACACCATCATTAAAAACCATTGTAGAAATATCGTATGCCGTGAAAATCGCTTTACGTAATAGCCTTAGTGCATCTAACATTAAATGTGTCCAGATTTTACAAAACCGATCCAAATCGCATAACAGGCAATATCAAACTAACATCACCAGTGGATAGCTTGTGACCGGATCTGCAAGAATCCCATATGTTTGCACAAGCCTAATTTTATGTAGAATGTACAGCAATCAGCACACCATAATGCCAGTATAGATTTCACATGTTAGATCATAGGCACATTAAGCAGTGGAAATGGAGAAAGCTGACCATGTAATAAAAGACTGGGATACTCTAATAGAGCAGTCAAGTATGTACTATCATATTTACATCTCTGTAAAGGAGTCTACTGTAAAACTAAAAACTAAAAAAGTGTGTATCTGAAAACTTTTCTAGGAGGGGGGCTTTACCATGCTTCTAACTATTTGCAAAAGTAGGCTCTCCTACTCCCCTTCTGGTTGATATCCATAATTTTGTACCCCTCATAAAAAGTAACATGTTGAGACAGAATGTGTAATAATAATAATATTATTGTGTTTTGATAGTTTAATCATAATTAGTTACATAGCTGCTAGCAAAAGTACATCCTAGAAACCAAGTGGGAACCATCATGCGAATATTGGGTCTGTAAAGCCTTGCAGGCCCATACGTGTATATTTTAGCTGATCAGGAGCTACCTTATGAAAATAGAAGTAAAACATAGCATAACATCCCACTTGGTTTCTAGGATGCACTTTTGCTAGCTATGTAACTAATTATGATTACACTATAAATAAAACTGTATAGTTTATAGGGCACTATGAAGAAGTTATCGTATAGTGGATAAATTGTTGTTAACTTTTTCAGGTCACCTTGGCTATCGTCTACTAAATCATATAACCTATGAGCAACACAGACAAAGAAGTAACAAGAGGATCATCATACAGTTATGATCGACATTTATATATTTACTTGGCCTGGCTACTGGATTTAAATTCAATGAATCTGTTTTTTTAAATTTATAGCTATACTTTCAGACAGTTGTAGAGTTTCACCATAACGTGAATGATTCAATGCATTTGCATATGTATACATTATATCCACACATTACAACTGGTCATTGAAGATCAGTTAAGTATACAGTCAAGGGCAGACCTAGGATCAAGGTCCAGTCATGGATTTTTTCTCCTTTCTGTAACTTTTCAAACATACTTATTATAACACCTTTAAACAGGCTGTAGGACCAGGTGTCCCACAGAGACTTTCAGCACTTGTGCTGTAAAGCCTTAATACATTTTTAGAAGGGGTTTCTTGTTGTAGTATATAGGACTAAAACGCAGGGTCTGGGGCAATCAGCTGTAGTTTTTGATCTATGGTACTGATGCTCACTATCACTTTATTTGTTTTATAATAATTGCTAAAAAAATTTAATGGCTGTGTGCATTTGTTAAAATTTATTAGCATCAACATCATTGCAGCCATTTCTTGGCCACCACCTTTGATTTCACAACTTTTTCACCCAGGCTTTTTAAGGCCGCACCATTTTTTCATAGCTTGGCTGTTTTTGTGTGGATAATAATAAACAGAATAGTCATACACTTTCCAAGTGCTTCTTGTGATGTTGTTGTCCGTAAAATTAGTTGTATTAGCTAATGGTGTAGATCTTGACTATAATATTATAGCTTATCAAATCTGAGAAATGAGTACTTACAGCATAATACACTTTATTTACATGTGGTGAGTATGCAATCTGTATAAATTTATCACACGTACACTCATTAGGCCTAATGTATTTCGCGGACTGGACTAACGCACTGAGCTGGAAACGGTTTTTAAACAATAATTTAGACATTATCCATCTCTTGCAACACTGAAGACACCACTATCGAGCTACAACTGCTAATACTGCTCTTCCTTACAAGTCAACAAACTAGCTGGCGCATGCACTAATCAACTAGAATACACTTACGATGCACGAGTACTAGCAGTGATAAAACGTGATAGAGGCCGTTGTTGTAGCTTAGATGTTTTTCCTTTGTTGCTCCAGTACTTAGGACTAGTGTTAGGGCTGTAGTGATGAGCCAGTTTATTTGCATAGCCCCATCACCTCGCCGGGCGGTGCCATCTACAGCTACCCTGCTAAGAATTGTTACTGACTCATCTCTACAACCCTAGTACTAGTGCCAAAACAATAAAGGAAAACATCTATGCTACAACAATAGCCTCTATCAAGCTTTATCACTGCCAGTACTCGTGTATCGTAAGTGTATTCTAATTAATTAGTGCATGCATTAGTTTGTAGACTTGTAAGGAAGAGCAGTATCAGCAGTTGTAGCTCGATAGTGGGGTCTCCAGTGTTGCAAGAGATGGACAATGTCTGGATTATTGTTTAAAAACTGTTTCCAGCTCAGTGCGTGAGTCCAGTCCGCGAGTCCAGTCCACGAAATACATTAGGCCCACTCATTAAACTATATGTTTGGTTAATTATAAAAGATCAATGCTTCTTCCATATTCTAAACAAGCAATATAGGTAATGGGACCGTAATAGTGCTTACAACTTCTCTTTGTCTGAAGGTCTTCTCCCAATAAAAATCATTTGAAATGCTGCCTTCAGCCTTGCATGTACTGTCACGGAAATATCGGTCCGGGTAAAATCGGTCCGGCCGGACCGATTTTGGATACCAAAACTGGTCCGGCCGGACCAAATTTGGTTGACCAAGTTTAGTCCGGCCGGACCAATTTTGGCATCCAAAATTGGTCCGGCCTGACTAAAATTGGTCCGGCCCAAACTTTGTTGGCCACATGCACCCCCTGACCACCTGGACCAATTTTGGTTGGTCCGAGGGTGTACCCGGCATTGTGTGGACAGGTCGGTCCGTGCTAAGTATATTGTGATGGATCACTGCAGCCGACTTAGCCTGGAAACTATAGAAATGAGTAGCGTAGTTTAATTTCCCGAGTTGATTTACGGAAAATGCATATAGTAGCTAGAAACTAAATTCCATGTCATATAGCTATATATGCAGGGGCGTAGGGAGGGGGGGTTCCGGGGGGGTTCAGGAACCCCCTGTAAAATTTAGACTTCTGCAAGCAGGATCTTACCACACCATTTAGTGTGGCAGGACAAAATGAGTGAGTAATATATAGTGTAATGGCGCAGCACAACAATTGATAAAACTTATACATTCATCTCTCAGGGAAGGATTTACAGAGGTAACATGAGCCCTCTTCAAAACTTGTTAAAAAGATCGATATACTCTAATAGAGCAGTCAGGTTTATACTCTAATAGAGCAGTCAGGTATACTCTAATAGAACATGCATGTAAATATATCCATGTCCATATGAAGTTTTTCAGACATTCTAACATTAAATACAAACTTAGCATGACCTTATACTGCTATAGCTTTGGTGTGCAGTGTTTAAAGATATAGAGCTCCAGTAATTTATCACTTGTGTTATGCAAAATGAATTCATACTATACATATTTGTATATAGTTATATTGTTTCGATTGTAAGTCATTCCATTTGTATCAGTGGATTCATGGCTCCTATACCACAGTGAGATATAACTATCACTTACAGATTACTATAATTATGTGTCTCTGTGTTAAGCTGTCTGTTTCCACTAGGTAGCTTTATCTAATACTACCTTCATCCCAGGGGCACTTATATGCATCATAATTAATGTACTTTTGCATAAAATATAGCAATTTGCTGAGTTTTGATTCATTAAAATATTGACAGTCTCTCAGCGGCTGGGGGCTGTGCCCCCAGACCCCTGCTTCTGATAACTCAATGTTGGTGCTGGAACCCCCCTTCAAAAAATCCTGGCTATGCCCCTGATATGCAGCGATGAACAGTCGCAAAATTAATGTTGTTTTAATTTAAAGCAGTGTGGTATGATAAAAGTCCTGCATTCTTCTTCTCCATGTCAATAGCTAGCTGGGAAGTAGAGGTTTTCTTCCGGCATATATCAACTCAAATGCATGGTCAATGCTGGATTCATGGTGGTCAATGTTGCATGCAAAAACACAGGTATCAAAATATTCTTCCCAAGTACGCTTTTATATGTTCAACCACTGTTTGAATGTGAAAACCTTTTCTTGTATTATTGATATTAACTACCAATTAAATTTTTTTTTTTAAATGTTCAATAAACTTCACAAGCATCATCAGCTCTGCAGTGTTTGGTTGAATCTTTCATCCAGCTTGTTTGTGTTGATTATGACAAACAACTATATATAGCAACATGATGGAAATCACCAGCCTATGCTGGATCACTTATACTTGAGGATGGTAGACAATATATAAAATCTATCATTAAAACATGTCTTATCTTCAACTTCTGCATATATAGCTCAGAATTTAATTTGTTAATTCTGACCCTTGGTCAGTTTTTTATTAATCTGGGAATACCCATGCACGCATTGTCATAAACAGATACACATATTATTTCAGGGACTGATCCAGAGGGGTGGATGAGGTGGCTAGCCACCCACCATGCATGGCCTTGCAGCCACTCAGACATGCATTATTTAATAATGAATATTATCATGAACACTCTTTTGTTATATCAATATGAACTAAATCCCTACATTGCATCAGATTCCAATGCTAGCTGGCTATAACCTTACAGTAGATGGTAGCAGTATACATGAATTTATCTATGATCATGGGCAGTATTAACTATCACCAGGCAGAGGACTTCTTGAAGGAAAATATGGGGTCTGCTTTAGGATTGAGTCGATTTTACTTTTATGTCTGCAGCAACTCACCCTAAGGCTGTGGAATAATGTGACTGCATGCCTCAAAATTTTAAGTTGGCTAAGTAGTAAAAAACATACTGAGAATATTATAGCTATAACCTTTATAAGGTGATGTTTCTTCCTGTGGGGCATGTCATTAGTAGGAGATGATAGTTCACATTTAGTTATTCAATGGAGTAAACCTAAACTATTATCTCCTACATATCACATATGACAGAGAGGAATGTGCAGTATGTACACATGCAGGTGTTACAGATGTATTGTTCTAACCATTAGTGTTAACTCATGATCAGACATTATATGTGCATAAGAGCACAGTACACATGATACTGTGCATGCACTTCACTGTACAAGCCAAACAATAACAGTGTCAGCTTTTCCTGATGTATATAAATATTAAGACATTTAGGACTCTCAACTTAAAATCTGGGCCAGGCTGGGTAGCCACCTACCTTCATTTATTTCTGGATCAGTGCCTGGTGATGAATGTTATAGGTGACTGCTCTATTAGAGTATCTCGATCTTAAGCACCTCCAATGCGGCTAGCTGATCCTGTGCATGCAATGATCCGTGCCCTTGTTGGATAACCTTTTAAGCACAAATCCATGCAGTGATAATGCCTGCAATGCTCATTATTCGAGATTGATAAATGAGAATAGCTATAGCTAAGTCGGCTGCAGTGTTCCGTCACAAACAATTTATAGCTATGCATCATTGGCTGCATGCGTTAGTGGTCCACCCGGACCCATTTTGGTATACCAATATTGGCCGAGTGGTCAGGAGTGCATGTGGCCAACTAGGTTTGGGCCGGACCAATTTTGGTCAGGTCGGACCAATTTCGGATGCTTAAAATGGTCCGGGCGGACTAAATGTGACTGGATTTTGGAAAAACGATCCAAATCGCACATTAGAAGTTCCGAGATAAACGGTTTTAAAGAATTGAAGCCAGCATAACTCTCCAAGGATAGCAAGCACGCGTATGAAATTTACACAAAAGATGCATCAATCTGTTACCTTTCAAGCCACTTCCAGTACTTGTAGCTGCTTGTACAGTTTCCCGCCAAATAAGATAGAAAATCTGAGCAGTTGGACGAGCGAAGTAGTATCACGAGTGCTCACAAAGGGGTGGAGGCTGGGGGGTGGCGGGGAGGGCAAACGTTAGACCTCAAAATGGAGGCAGACCACGATTGGAGTCCAGACACCAGATTACAGGGCTGCGCTGGCTCCTTAGTGGCTGATATGTAGCAAAATCACCAGAGAACACGTCTGGCCAACGTTATAAGGCTGTCCACCAGTAAACCACTGACTCTTGCCAAGCCAGGTCCTTCACAAGGCCTGAAACCGCCATTTGAGCACTCCACACCACCCAGAAAAGACGTGTGTAAAAACCAGCCTCTTGTAGTTTGAGTAGTGCTGAGGGTCAAAACTTGTAGTACGATAGTGTAGCTATCCACTGGTGGTGTTAGTTTGATTTTGCCTGATGTGCGATTTGGATCGGTTCTGTAAAATCTGGTCACAAATTTGGTCGACTGAAAATGGTCCGGCCGGACCGATTTTTGCCCCGGACCAAAATTTTCGTTACAGTACTCACTGAACCTATGTAAATTATTAACTTTAAAATAAACTACTATAATTATATAAGTTCTGGCTGAGTTATACACTGGTAGTTGCATATACAATAGGTGACTGGGCCTGCAAAAACAGGGCATGTGGGCACAAAAACATCTGCCTACCTTTTCAAACTTTCATGACTCATAACTTTTTATACCATCATTATGGTATGGGATGTAAATATTCTACTCCAGTGCTGAGATAAGACTCATTGATTGATGGAATGTAGATTATGTAGTTTGTGCCCACATGCCCTATTTTTGCAGGCCCTGTCACAATAAAAGTACATAGAAGGCATAGTCGAGATGACGCCTTATGATTGACAAGTATTTGTGAGTGTACATGTGTTAAATATGTCCTATGGGATTGTATAGTTGTTGTTATGGATGAATCAGTATAACACCATAGCTACAACTATAAGTTCAGTAATGGCTGGACAGCTATTCTAGCTTAACCACAAAAAGGATAATTATTAACCTAGTAAAACTGTCCTACCATCACATTATGGATGACATTATTAGAGACTGGTTATTAGGGATGATATGACCAGTGGACGGCCAGGACTACTTCATTGGGTGGCCAACATAATGGCAATAATAGGATGACATATATAATACATAAACCATTGGCTGCCATATGATTACACTGTATCAAGTTATCAACAATGTACTTTTATAATTGTTACTATAGTTAGCCAACAAATGTTATGAACTTAGCTACCGAGTGCTACTTGCTGATTTGACTGTAGTATCACTGTACTAATTATAAGTGTGTTTTCATTTATTTGAACCTGCGGGAGTTGGCTTTTTCTGGCAGCCTTTCTATAGAGTTTCGATCTGACAAAGTTCCAGTAAAGAGGAAATTGTACAGGTTTCTGACTAACTCAGGGGTCTGTGGCATACTCCCCCAGGGAAATTTTCGAGGCGTAAGTGTACCAAGATTGAATCTGGAAGCAATTTAGAGAAGAGATTGAGATCTAGAAGTAATTAGCAATCCGAAGGGACAAAATTAAAAAATGAGAACTACGCCGGTACATATACACGTGTACATGCAAATGCAAGCCTTTGTTTTATTGAATTTTAAGGCAATCCGGCTTTATAATTATAGCAGGGCCGCTCCGGCCGCTCACAGTGGGGGGGAAGTGGGGCATTTTGCCCTGGGCCCCTGTCTGAAAGGGGCCCCAGCAGTTCCCAGAGGGCCCCACGAAAGGCCCCTTGAATACCTGTTTAAAAGATCGATATAATCTAATAGAGCCTCGAATAGAGCATTCAGATCTAAATACTCTAATAGAGCAGTCATTGTATTCTTCAGAGGAGCAGTGTAGCAAGTTTATAAATAAGGAGATATGGTTGGTGAGGGGTAGCTATTGTCATTGTCAGCATGTAATGACCTTTTTTTTTTGGTCTTCAAATTACAGCTTGGATGAAGTTGTGATTCAGAATGGAAACCTTCTTGCCCCTGGGGCCCCACTTTAACTCTTTGCCCTGGGTCCCTTAATTTCTCTGGGTGGCCTTGAATTATAGTACACTGCATGTAAGAAAGAAAATTACTAGTTGGATTTTTAATCAAAGAGTAGCTACATGTAGACCACAAAATGTAAAATTTTGAAAATGGCTATCACAAGATTGGATGTTGAGGTAGCTATACTTTTAGTCAAATCAGATGCTATAGTAAGAGTTAAGATGTATAACATGTAAGTATTATAACTCTGAATTTATACTGTAGCTATTTTTCTGCGGTGCAGCTGGTTATTTTTGTCTAAGTTTTACAACTATCATTGCAACTATAGCTTTTTGGCCACAACTAGCTATCCCACCTTTTAGTCCCATAAACAACTTTTGTAGACTTTGCTTCCTACGTTTACCCTCAATTGCAAATTCAAGTATCTAATTGTGAGTTGCATGGTAACAGTGTAAGGTAATATATTTAAATCACTGCCTTGACTGGATAGACATAGAATTTAGTCGTTTCTTTGGAATGTAAATGGTAGTACGATAATATGTTGTTACTGACTAAGTAGCTAGTTTTTCTGGCCCTTCTTAGATACCCTACTTAGTTACATAATAAACAAATTCTTTAGTTTAGTTAACACTTGTCTCATGTACTGTCTACATGGAGTACATGTATCAGGTGTTGGTATTCAGTTTCGCTTTACCCACTGACATGTATTTATCACATAATGGTGTACTAACTAACTAACCACAACAAATACATTTTTACAGTATGTGTATAATAATACATGCTATCTCATGGTATTCTGTTATAGCTAATTATTAACTAAAATAAATGTAACTGGATTTGCAAAAAGGGGTCTTCCATACACATCCAACTCTATCAACTTGGGAGACCATAACTTAGTGTTCAAGTACAAATATAAACCCTAACTTTATTTTCCATTTATTAAACTTACCAACTATTTAATACTTAAAAACGAAAGACTGCTCTATTAGAGGGTTTTAAAATGGCTTTGTCATAAATCACAAATAGTGGTACTGAGAGCTAATCAATGTGTGCAGACAGCTTTATTGATCAACCAGTAGCTTATCTAACTAATGAAATCCTTACAAGTGCAAATCATATTCATATTATGGTTATAAGTGTCATTTAGTCTGGACTATGCCGCCACTATTATCTTAAATAAGATTCATAGTTGCAATGAATTCATTAGTCCATACATTACTGCTAATACTGTAAACATCAAAGCCTATAATTATTCTTTGAAGGATTGCTGTGCGCTGTAACAAAAATAAATCTAAAAATAGGTGACTGCTTTATTAGAGTAACTCAAAATAATTGTGCTCATATCAGCAGTAGTTATATATATATACTTGCAATCACTTTACTTGCTTTGACGGTTTGAGTGGTTAGATGGCTGTTTACCTAGCTAATGAAATCTCCACAATTGTGAACTATATTCACACCGCTACTGGCGACACGTCTGACTGATTCATTATTAAAGGAAGTTTATTAGTCCCTATGATGTATATAGCACTGTACTAGCTAAGTGTTTCTACTTAAAAGTAGTCTTGAAATGCTCTGTATAGTACCAAAATCCATTATGACTGTATTCACTAACTCTAATAGAGCATTCACCAAATTCGCAAAATTGTCATGTTATAGTAAGTTTGTACCGGCTCACCACTGACCAAATTTGAAACCAATACCCTTTCCTAACCTGTTACGAATCATCATATTTGGTAAAGTGGATGTGGAGACCCCTATTTGCAAATCTGATCACAAATGTTTCCGGAGTGACTGGTTCCTTGCCACATCCTCCGAGCGACATCCTCCAGTAGTGTTCACCTCCACCCTCAAATTAAAGAGAAGCAACGCCGACTAGTAGACTAGACCTAAATGAATATTAACTCTGCCTGCTCTATAGCTGCTAGTGACGAAGCACACACTGTAAAAAAAATTAGTAATGAATTTCTTTTTCAGTGTAGTGACCCTCACTGCATAGTAGCTAGTGAACGTCAATGGCGGATCCAGGATAGGGCATTTGGGGCAACCCCCCCTCCTCTGCCCTTTTCTTTAGGAAGAATAGCTAGCCTGCTATAGCTACGTACATCAAAATGTAATTTCAGAAGTATTTCATTACATTTTAATAAACTGCCTCCAATGAAATTACTTTCATTATATTTTCCAGCTGCTGGTACTGAAAACTTTACATTTCAGTACCCTGTTCATGACATTTTCAGTACAAAAGATTCCAGTCTGAGTGGTCACTCTGCAGACCGCGCCCCTAGTTTCGCGTTTTAAAAAACCTCGTGTTTGCTCGCATAGATCCTCTGAGTGGAGTAAATCGCCGTCATGGACGTGAGAATAGTTTTGACTTTGTTTGTTGCTGTTACTTTGTGCGATGGTGATGATCGTCCGTTATACTTACTCGACCTGTACGACTGTATCGATGACTACGAAGATTACTGCCACAACATCCCGGAATTCACCATCCGTGCTGCGATAGAATTAGCCAACAACCACACAGATATACTAAATGGGTATACCCTACACACGCCATTAAATTCTTTCAGTTTTCCAGTTGGCTCTGTAAGGAGTGGAGAGGTAATGTATTCAGTGTAAGTATGATTGCAATAATAAGTGTAGGTCTACTGTGTACCATGGTTGAATGCATGTAGCTACATGGGTCAGACGATCGCGAGTTATTAAGTTGAATTACTGTGAAGGACAAGGGGTACGTAGCTTCGAGTGTAGCTTCCGCACCACCAGTTGTTACACTTGCAACTAGGGATCAAGAGTTTTGATTGTCAAATTTTGTCTTGATTGTTTGGTTTCACTTTTTATAAAGAGCCTTGATTGTTGATTGTCACCAGTAAAAGTCTAGTAAATATCTCATGTTGCTAAACTTGCTTTCTAAGGTGCTTGATTGCCACTTTTGTGGATGTTTTGATCACTTGATGCACTGTAGAAAAGCCACTTGATCTCTTGATTGAATCTTGATCCCAGTCATAAGTATTTTAATAGACAGTATAGAAGTGACTGCCCCTTGAAGGCCAGTGACATCTGACATCTGTGTAATGTGTGAATACTATTAAAACACAATTTATGGTGCTATAACACATCAATAATTTATATTATATGGTGCTAAAATTATAGATCATGTGTGACCCAGGGTGTGGTCTCACAAAAAAAAAGTTGCTATGGCCTCAGATTTCACAATGTTTTATGGGAAAGTGAGAACAAAAGTACTGAGAATTCTACCGTCAGCTCTGCACATGACTCACTATATATCTCAAATGTATATCAATTTTAGACCATACTGAAGTGTACACCCAGCAGGCTTATAGTATTATTATTTTAGTCAACCTTTTTCTAGTTAGACACTAGAGGGTTACACAGAGGCAGAACCTGTACGAGGTGGTTATTAACCACTAACCAAAGACTTGCTGACTATAAAACAAGGACAGAGATTGAAGAGGGCCTATGTGACTCAATCCATCTGGCACCTTTCGAATATGCATGGGTTTACTGAAAATTTGTTATGTGCATCAGCAAGTATTTTAAGTGATTAGAACAATAAAGCACTGAAACCTTTATTGATATGTGCTGATGTGTCACCATTCTTTTCTTTGGTATGCTTCACCATGAATCAAGACACATGGTAGTGTGTTGTGCGGCCAAAAAAGCCAGCGCGCTACACCGTGAGTATATTAAACAAAACGTAGTTTACACGCATACGTAGCTCCATGCTCCCTTCTCAAATTGAAACCATTTTTATACCGCAAATGCCCGCCACCTTCAGGACTCCACATACCAAATTTGAGCTAGATTGCTTAACGCAATCGTGAAATATAAGCCTTCAAAATTCGGCTTAATTTCTTCATTTTTTTTTGACTTCTTCATTTAGGGGGCTCGGGGGGCTTAGATTTTTCTTTTCGCACACTTTACAAAAACCATTATTAAATGCAAATGTGTAGCTCAATTGTCTTGAGCTTTGGTGCACTTTACGAACGTATTGTGGCACAATCGCGTAACAAGTTTGGTGCAAATCTGATTAATATTCATAGAGCTATGGACAATTATTTGCATTAAAAAAGGCCAACTTGTTGTCACACCTACAGGATAAACCACTTATGGGAATAACTTTAAAATCGGTATGCATATAGGTTAACCATCATAGCTCAAACCGTTTGTGGTTTAAAAGAAATTGCATTGACAGCTACAGAGTTACAAGGCAAAAACCAAACAACTGTAAGTCGCGGGGTCGAAATACTCTAATGGGACAGTCAACGTGGGGTAAAAAAGGTGCATTAAAATGTCGCAAAAAAAGTTACTTACCAGCATTTGAACCAGGGACCTCCATACTGAACATCTAAATCCTTAACCACTGAGCCGCTGCTATCACTGCTGATCACCTCACTTTATTTCTACTTTATAAATGAAAATTCTAGCTACTCAAATAATCAAGTTCATAATTTCATAGACCTTTCATAGATCTACCAATGGAAAATCTAGATTGTTGTAGAACATTCTACAAAAATTATGAAAGCAGCCGTGTCATGCGGCCAAGTACAGCCAGTGTGGGCGGGCGACATACTCGTTTTACGGAACCAGAAAACTCCGTTTTCATGCATCCTTTACAGGTGAAACCTGGCCTTCAATATGCAACAGCTAACAATGAGGATGGAGCTCATTTAGATGTTTATGCTTCAGGATTCTGGTGAGGTAAGCAAACATCTGAAGGCATTTTTTAATGTCAAAGTTAAGGCTATTGCACCTTCATATCGTGGTAGCTAGCTACCCAAGTATCCTCACCATAGTTTATCGATGTTTTGAATGTGAGAAGCAACGGAAGTATGAACAATGAAATTGAGATGGGTTCTTTTATTCCACTTGTATTTTCAACATTAAGGGGTGGTATGGGTCATGCTGCTCAGTGCTGTATTTTACAGAAGACTTGCTCTCCTTGTCTCTCTTCAGAAGGAGTAGTGTCATATAGTTCTGTGATGTCAGGGTGGTGGCAAGAGGTGCTGGTAACCCTGGGAATAATATAAATAATATGTATCCGTAGCTCCAAAGTGCTTGAATGGTATAATTAACCATTTCTGCAGTGGAAGCTTCCTCAGGGTAGGGCATCTCCCATTCTTAGTTTGAGTTAGATCTGCCCAGCCATCATTGGGGTAAACACATCTTCAAAATTCATCTTATTTCAGCCACGCAGTCTTTGATGATTCCTGTAGAAAAGGGAAAAAAGTTAAAATGAATTATCAAAGTCAACCATAAGCTGGCTTTGGAACTTGCAATTACAAAAAGAAGTGATATCCACACAAAAACAGCCAAGCTGTAAAAAAAGGTGTGGCCTTAAAAAGCCTGGGTAAAAAAAAGTAGTGAAATCAAAGGTGGCGGCTGCAATGATGTTAATGCTAATAAAATTTAATATGGCTGTGCATTGCTAAAATTGGTTAGTGCACGATATTAAATCACAGTAAAACAATAAGAAGTGTTGTATCCCTACTGTGCTCAAGATAGTAGGGATATAACACTTCTTATTGTTTTACTGTGATTTAATATAGTGTACTACTCCAGCTTGTTTCAGTACCTTTTTTTGATGTGCTATGGTCCCTACTCTAGTTGAAAATTCCAAGTATACTTGTTTGTTAACTTTTTTTGTAAAATAAAAATATTAAATATTATGACTGGTGAACCCATGCATACCGCATCAAAAGGAAGAAATAGCACCACGCACCCCAGCTATCAATTATTGTCTGAAAAGTGAAGTATCCATTACGCTTCATTGTCAGCTATGCTCAACCCATTACACAGCATTACGAATCAAGAACTGTTTGAAAAGCACCTCTGCAATCAAAGTAGCCACTATGAAAAATATAGACAATTTCCATTATGGATGGAAGTCATCACATGCTACCGCCAAATTGACACTTTTCGCTGTCAGCAAAGATGGATGGGACAGGAGGACACTGGTAAGTCCACGAAGAATACATTGTACGTACTACGGTATGCCAAAAGGCAACTCTTGGGCCAAAGCAGTGAAAAATCAAGCCCGTAGTCTTAGCTGTTATCGAGTTACGCTCATCTGAAGGTATCATCAGTCAGTCAGGCGGTCAGTCAGAAAATTGCATTTAGTAATTTTAAAAAGAAAATCTGTAGCAACTTGTTGTAAACCTTTTGGGTCGATCTGAAGGCTTGTTTGGGTTTAATTTTATCTAACCAATACTGCCTCATCATCGTCAGGGAAAAGTGAGGCTGGTTTTTGGGTGATGTTTTTCATTGACCATGCCCACTCCTTTGTGGTCCCTACTATACAGTATTTTCATACTGTATGGTAAATAATACAAAATGTACATTAATTACTTTACTAGCTACACAGTGTTCTAATGCAACAGAATACAGTCACGGACAGCTATTGAAAAGAGGGGATAAGTAGACAAACAAGTGTAAGAAAAAACAACCTGTAGAACTAATTCACAATGCTTTTGTTTCATTGTAACACTAATGTAGTGAAGGTTAATGGGTGTCAAGATGTCAAAATAACTCAGAGCGTTCTTTTCCAAATATCCACCATTCAATTTGCCATAGAAAAAGTGATTTTCCTTAAATTGACATGCTTAAATTTCTCCTGGTTTCCTTCTGCTATAGCTCATTTTAACTGCTATTCACTGTTCTTTCCAAATCTGGTTTGGAATCTAAGGTATCTGTCACATGTCGTGGGTTATTGTGCCTTTTATTGCATGTCCGCCTGGTAGACTCCTGTAAGCGTTTGAGTGTAAATCGGATGGCTGCAGGTTCAAGGCTACCTAGGTCCAGTCATGGATTTTTCCTCCTTCCTGCAACTTTTCAAATACACCTTATGTAACTAATGTCTTTGTATCTAATGTCTTTGAGCAGGCTGTAGGACCAGGTGTCCTACAGACCTTCAGCACTTGTGTTGTAAAGCTTTAATAAATAAATAAAAATAAAATAAATAAATGTCCCCGGAACACCCAATACAACTGAATGTATGGGGAAATTTGCTACACCGAATCAGTTTAAGCCATTTTGATAAAATTTCCTTTGAGTTGGACTTCTTCTAGCATCATTGTACTCGCGGAGAGTTGCTACACACGTATCACACCTGGAAAGTTGCTAAACAGATTTGAGGTAGTCGGTACACAATAATTTATAATGGTTTTTCAATTGAAATGTATTGGACATACTGGCACTTTTGCCATGAACAAAAGTACAGCAAATGTCTGCAAACTTTCTTGATAAGAAAGTTTGAATAAGTGTGTGCCCACATACGCTATTTTTTGCAGGCCCGGTCACAACTACTTCAGTCATGGTTATATTATATGGTTGTATTATATTGACAGGCTGTATACGACTAAAGTAGACTAGGGATTAAATGTGAACTAGTTTAGCTGCAGGTATACATGACCTCCCTTGTTTCATTGCTTTTTATTTCTATTATCCCTACTCAAATGTAAAATTTCTAATTTTTCCTTACACTTGTAACTATAAGACAATTCATTTACTACTAGACAGATGCTAACAGCATTGTGGGGCAAGCCTGAGTGTATATTTTTTAAGTACTGATGGCAGTGAAAACTACTGAAACATTATGGAGGAGAGTGTCTAAGAATCAATATAGCCTGTGCAAAATCACTATGTACACATCTGCAAAGCTTTTATTGATGGTATGATAGGTGTTGATAAGGTCAAGTCTTTGATCTGCTACTTTAACCACTTCTTTTCACGTCATTGCAGTTCTACGACACCGCATATAACTATTCACGGTTTCTATGCCTTCTCCTTTCTGTCTCTTCAGGAGTTTCTGCATCCTTTCTGTGCCCGTACTGCTCCCTCCTACGTCTAAGACGTTCCTCCGTATCCGTTCAATAGTTACACGTGGCCAGACATCACTCACGTGGCATAACAGTAATCTACACCGATAACTCTTGTGATATGAACCATTACACATACCAAATATGGCTAAGCAGTAGTATACGCCGTTAACTTCCATGAAATGAACCATTACACATACCAAATATGGCTAAGCAGTAATCTATGCGTTAAATCCTCCATGGAATGGATGATTACACGTACTTGTATGGACTACGCACACCGTATAAGGAGAATGGTCTGGAAGCACGTGTAAGGTACCCGCTTTATATCGTAATTTATTGTAAACGTGTCCATTACACTGCTGACTCCCTAGTGTGGGGCTCGCTCAGGCTCGCCTCAAATTAAATTTCAAACCGGACTTTTCAATGACTAGTTTTGCTTCTTTACAAGATGTTGTAAGATGTTTATATAATACAAAACCATGGTGTGAAGCATGCACTAACAACCATGTATGGATGCAATATCACCGTGTTTCTCCATTGTACATAATGTAGCCACCTAACTGTTAAATACAAAACAATACTGAAGCCAGCTAACTCATTTTATCTTGTTATGTACTTTGACAATTAAATTTGGAGGATGTGGGCAAAGAGCAGCCATTTAAATTTCTGTACACATGAAAAAATGCTGTTCCATTTTGTCTATGATTGACTTTAAACATTCTGGAATTGTATTATAAATGACAAATGTGCGTATATTTACTAGCTCACATCCATAATTATATGGAATATCAGTCTGCCTGAACATACATACAAAAATTGAAACCTACAAAAAAAATTGAAACTTGAAAAAATACAAAAAAATACAAAACATACACAAATTGAAACCATCTTGTGTAACAGCAAAAAATGCATACTCTGATCATTTTGCTGTAGATTCTCCATCATATAAAATATGTTGGAGATGTATAGTCCGCACTATTTTGATCCTCCTCGGGTCTATAACTAGCAAGATTAATAACTAAAAGTAACTTACAGTGCAATCTTAGAGCTTCCAGCAATCTTATAACTTTCCAGGGCATACCTTCATATTTCTTTCCCAATACATTTTATTGTAACATGTTCCTTTAAAAATTCCACTGGTACTCAAATATTTGTAATGCTGAAAACCTTCTGTCTGTCCATATGTCTGTCCATCCACCAGCTTTTCATCTGAGTTCACACACATTCTTCTTGCAAGCTGCTGCACATGTCAAAGTGAGTTTTTGCACCAAAGTAAGCACTCATCAGCTAAAGAGTAAAGTGAAGCTTCTAACTGCCATTGTTCATCGTGTTGAATGCAAGGGTGTAGAAGCAAAACTTGCTGGAATTCTTTACATGCAAACCATAAGAAAACACCTGTGCGTATTCATCTTACACATACCTTTATAAACAGGTTTTACTACCCACAAGAAACATGTATGAAATGTATTATAGTACAGTGTTGTGTGTTTAATTCCTTGGTGGTAGAATTTTTTCCCGCTTCGATAACTGTTTTTGGTTATACACAACTTTTTTTTCTGTTGTCTGGTCTGTAATTTTTTTTTGTTTTAAACCTTATTGGTAAGCTTTTTTATGTATGTAGAACTTTTCGTGTACCTTTCTCTCTCACTACATGCAGAAGATGGTATCCAGATTTGGTAGTGAGTTATAGGTGCAAGGCACAGCCCTCAACTGCTGACTGTTGAACATTAAAATGCTTCAAAATTTACCAGATTTGTGATTTCATGAATAACATGCGTAAAATATTTTCAGTATATGCTTGGTTCCATTTAATTCCTAAATGTCAGTTTTGGTTAAGGCATTATATACATAATATTCTCGAATTAAAATTAAAGCCTCAATATTTAGCAGCTAAATCATTCTTTAAATTACAAGACACATTCACCATCATTATATTATTATTTAATACCCATTGTTTCCCAATATGAATATATATTAGAGTACCTTTGACTGCTCTAGTAGGTTACATCTGATTGCTCTATTAGAGTATCTTGATCTTCATAAAGGTATTTAATGCATGCCCTTGATCCCCATTGAGGAATCAAAGCAACTTTCCTATTACACTGTAGCTATACTAGTACTGACTTGCCCTGTTGCCATTCAAGCTTTTTCTGTATGCAAATGCAAGGAATTTTAAGTTTGATTATGGATCATAGAAAAAGGTAGCGAAACAAGAAGGGAGGTCACCTACACCTAAAGATATACTAGTGGACATTTAATCATCATGGGAAGACTGAATTAGATATTTAATGTCCACTAGTATATCTTCAGGTGTAGGCGACCTTCCTTAATTCCCTACTTTTATCTGTGATCCCTAATCGAACTTAAAATTCCTTGCACTTGATTTTTTGTAGCATTATTATGACTGCTGAACACGCACATACCACATCAAGAGAAAGAATGTAGCCACACTTAATGTTTTCATCTTTCAATAAATGTCAATTGGCCATTATACTTCATTTTCAGCTATGTTCAGCCTATTACGCAATGTTACAAATGAAAAACAGTATGAGAAACGTCTCTGCAATTAATCCAGCCACTATGGAAAATGCTGACAATTCCGGTTGCAAACATATAGGGAAGCCATCACACACTACCATTAATTGACACATTGAGCTGTTAACTAAGAGAAATAGGACAAAGGTAAGTCCATGATATGTCAATTGTATGTGCTGCGATATGCCAAAAGGCACCTGTTGGGCTGAAGCAACATCGAATAGTGAAAAAAATCAAGCCTGTATTTCCAGCCATTATCGGGTTACACTTGTCTGAAGACATTAGTAAGTTAGTTAGTCAGGCAGTATATAGAAAATTAAAATTTCATAACAACTTATTGGAAGCGTTTCGGGTTGTACTGAAGGCATTATTGGGCTTGGTTATACCTAACCAATACTGCAAAGCCATCATGAAGATATACGTAGTGAGGCTGGTTTCTGGCCAATATTTCTTATGAGAAAGTGCAATCCTCCTAATATACAGTTACTACCATACTGTATGATATTTGTGCTGCCAAACTACATATACAGTCCTGCAGCAATTCCACAAGTTCAGTGGGGGTTCTGCAACCCTCTATTATTCTCCTGACATGTGTAAAGTTTCATGTTATGTCTCACTGTATCTTCCTACCTGTTTCAAAACACCAACATTTTCTCAGTGTTTTTGTACTTACAAAATCAATATAAGAAAGAGTAAATATTGGGGTTGTAGGGGGCAGGAGTTCAATTAGTTATTTTTTTAGTATATTGAAATAGTCTACAGCTATATAAGGCAATGAATTTCTGCACATCAGTAGCGCACAGGTGTCAGTCACAATCTATCACCCTACTTGAATGGATAACATATTTACTAGGACAACTACTTGCCTCTAATAGATTTTAAAAAGACGGTGTATAGTGCAAAGTAACAAAGGAATAGTGGAATAAATCATGAAAAAAATGTTTAATGATTTGAAAAGGTAACTTGATTATTTAGTGAAGTTTGGATTCAGTGAAATTTTGTAATTGACCATGTATAGTATGTTTGGTGCCAGTCAATTAGACACAGTATTGTGACAAGTAATGTCGAATTTGTGTGACATAATTAGCCTTAGTCAATTCTGTGTATGCTAGTCAGGTTGTTCTGTTGTTGATAAACATTAATTGTAAGCAGCACATTCAGAAGCATTAATTCACTTTAGGTCATTGGGTCATTGTTATTGATTTACATTTTTTAATTTTATGTGGTATATGTTCAAATTGCTGCTTTTCATTTACAGGAAATTGTAGCCATTATTACAATTGCTAACTTCAACAATGATGTACAATATGCAAGATCACAAAATGCATTCATCAGTCCAATAATAATGGGATCACCATTCAGTTTTGTAAATGAGTACGGTGCTTATATTCTTGGAAATGAGACGATGTTGAATCTTTCACAGGTATAAGTAGTTTGTTATCAAACAGTTTAAGATACTGAAATTGTATGTTTTGTGTAGGTGACTTATGGGTCACATCTAGTCACACTGGATGAATTTCCTTATTTCTATCGTGTTGGGCCAAATGCAAACATTCTTA
Source organism: Dysidea avara (assembly GCF_963678975.1). Lineage (NCBI taxonomy): Eukaryota > Metazoa > Porifera > Demospongiae > Dictyoceratida > Dysideidae > Dysidea > Dysidea avara. The sequence continues at coordinate 30,058,906 of NC_089280.1, forward strand.
ATTCAGTTCGCCATCAATTACTGCAAAACAACAAATGGAGGCGTGTTGGGCTGTTGTCTTCTGCAGGAATACACAGTATGGTAAGTAGTTATATATGAGAAGGCTATACTGTAATAACTACAAGATAGGCTGCTGATTGTCTGGAGGAAGAGTTAGAAGGGGACTGTGACTTTCAAGAAAGCTGTATTGAGGTTATCAACACAGCCAGCTTTATTTTAAGTGGAAGGGAAAATGAAGATGTGTGGCAACTGACTGAATTAAAGGTGTAGCTACCTGTGTATGTAATAGTTGTATCATGGCCGGGCCCAAGTGATTTGCCTGTTTGCCTGTGGTCCACGGGAATGGGTGTACATATCAGGCAAATCATGAGGGCACATGATACAAATGATATGTACCATACCAATTGCAGGCAAATAGCACTCGATGGGCAATCAATCACCCAAGCCAATACGAGACCGACCACTGTATTTATTCCAACTTTTAAAATTTGATTATAGGCCAGCAGCAACTAATGTGACTACATTTGCTAACATGAAGGGCAAGTCTTAGGGGTTAGGGTATCATGGAAAAAGTTTAATCAAAAATGACATCACAAGTATTTTAAAGCCACTACATCATTTATGGACTGTTTGTTATAACATTTACTAAACATCTAGAGTTGTAAGCTTTGCTGTACATAGAGTGGTTATCTCATGATAATCAATAGGAATGATCTCAAAAGTAGACATAATCTCAAAAGTAGCTAGGCATAATCTATATTCGAAAATGCGGTGAACCGCTTATCAATATGCTATAGCTCTAGTTCTCAACATTTCTCAACTCAGAGGATGGCAAGGGTGACCAACCACTTTCATCTGAGTGCTGTAGAATGATGATATGTATGTAAATGTACATACTCACAAGTGAAGCATTGTTGATGTATTGGCTTTAAAGACAAGTTGATGTTTTGCTACTTCTAAAACCAGGCGCCCATGCAATTAATACTATTCCATTCTATCTAATAGGCAGTTAATCAACCATGTATATAATTTAATTTATATTTATGCTATTGTCATTATTGATTCAGCTAGATAATTAGACTTGTAAATACTGTAACTCAGCTTATTTCATAATTCATGATTTATTTTGTAATTTGGTAATTACGTTGCTATGCACTGCTAAGGAGGTGTAACTATAACAAACCACTTTAAGCCACAAAATTACACACAGAAGTATCTTCTCAACTGTTTTGTAGTGTGTTTATCATGTTTTCTTGTGCAAATTGTATAGAGAAAACCTCAAGGCTGCCTTCATTTTCGTTCGCAGAAGTACACGTAGGGTAACTCCCCCTTTCAACTGGAAGGATACGTTATCTTTGTTAGCCTAAGAGGTCTTCAATGTTGTTTTAAAGTTAAATGTCTATAAAACTGAAAGGGAAGACCGTTCACAAAATATATGAAGAGTTGCCATACCTGTATTTCAGACCGCCGAGAAGAAACCACCTCAGAGTAAAGTTTAAGTGTGCCGAAGTTTAATACAGACTTAATTTAGCTTTAAATTCTTACATCCTGATTGCTTTTTACCATTTTTAACGTTTTTGCTCACGTGGGTATGTATGGACAAACAAACATAGGTAGGTACACACACGCATGTTTTTACGAAAACAATGTAAAGTGGGCGCCGCACCTGGTTTAAAATGCAATGAGCAATATAATTATGGTCTAGCTCTCAGATTCTTTGCCATACATGGTCATATTTCTCATAAAACGGGAGATCACTAATTGATAGGCACGAGGACAAGACTAGCTGAGATGATGTTTGTTGCTGTCTGTAGATTTTTGTGAAGCCATAGATGCTTATAGATTATTAATTAAACAGCATATCTGCGTTAGTGTTTGTTTTAAAAAACATCCGGGTGGAATTCAAGTCCTATAGGTCATCCTGGTCCAATGCTGACCCATGCAGTCAGTTTTAACCCTGATACAATTAGTATTGGTAACCACACACATTTGAGTACATTTAGGGAATATTACTATTATTGTAAGAGTAACAGTCAAAATTATGCAAGGCAAAGCTGAGTATAATTTTGGCTGTTACAAGTACAATTACTCCCTAATTGCATGAAAATGTGTGTGATTGTCTTCTAGAACACCCTTCATGCTAACCTATTACAATTTAATCTGACAACCATAGAAGCTGTTGTTATAAGCAACAGAAAATCAAAAATAACCACTGCAAAAATGTCAATCAAATGTTACCTAGCAACTGTTGCTAAGTAACCATATTATTTTATGCAATGGGGCATCTATCACTATGGTAACACCAGTTGTCACACCATGGTATCAGATTTACAGAAACAAACCAATGTGATTTGGGAGCCTACTAGCCTACTATTGGAACTAAGGTAAGTTACAAAACCTGGAATCGAAACACAGGAAACGAAACGAAATGAAATCAGCCTATAGTTTAGTGGTGGACAATCACTATATCATGCACAGTAACATTATAATATATGCACGCACTTTAATTGATACCTGTTTATGCATCAAGCAAGACTCCAGATGGTGGCTTTCTCTGCACAGCACTTATCAATTAGAGAATATAAACGCCTGCTCATATCCGAAGAGTCTGGGGAGAAAAGTTCTGTGCTTGGGTAGGTGAGCATTGATTGTCCCTTGACCACTTTCTTAAGAGGTGTGAATAGCAACAGCTTGATCACTACAAATAGCATATATATGGTTGGCTGCAGAGTCTGAAGCCATGTCTTTAAATTTTTAATTTATTTTATTATTAACCATCTCTAATGGCACTCCCTTCCACCCACACATCTCTGTGAAAAAACTAGAAGAAATTTGTCATGCTTTTAATTAGAATGAAGCCATCCACATCTCTTATGAAAGTGGTCAAGGGCCAATCATCACTCACATGCCCAAGCACAGAAGAACTTTTCTATTCGGTAGTAGAGTTCCCAGACCCTTTGGGTTGGAGCAGGCATTTATAATCTCTAATCAATAAGTGCCGTGCAGAGAAATCTGCCACCTGGAGTCTTGCTTGATGCATAAACAGGTATCAATTAAGGTGCGTACATTTATTATAGCGTTACTGTGCATGATATAGTGATTGCCCACCACTAGACTGTAGGCTGATTTGTTCTGTTCTGTTTTGTTTCATTTCCTGTTTTGATTCCAGGTTTTATAACTTACCTGAAACTAATGTATCGCAACACTATGTGACTAGTGTTTGCTTTGACATAGTTTAATATTTTCATTTACAGAAAGAAGATATCCGGATTATAATAGGATTCTTCTCAGTTCTTGATGTACCAACTATAATGTGTGAGGTGAGTGATGGTGATACCTCACACAACACTAGTTGTATATTATCTACTTGTTGTGTAGAGTTACCACATGGGATTGGTTGATGAACATCATGTGTGGATCCTACCTGAAATGAACCTCAATGATATTTGGAAAGTAGCAATAAATAATAATTATAGTAACTGCAGTGTAGATGTCTTGAAAATGTCATTGAATAATACACTAATGGTGGGAGCTGATTATGAAAGTGGAACAAATCAGAATATCAATGTATTACAGCTACACTGTCTTGTAGTGCTAATTTAATTGTATGTCACAGGTTGATGTTGGTCAATTAGACCAGTTACTACTACAATACTACAGAGATGTTAACCCTAACATGTCAGCTTCAGAACTCTCAAACATACCAGGCTACCATCTGTCAAGAGTGATCTTTGATGTAACATGGGCAGTGATTTTAGCTCTTAACTATTCCAACTCAGAAGAGAAGTTAGACAATTTTCTATTGAGGAGTGGAACAGGTGTTCCAACAGTAAATGAAACATTTGCAGAGTTGCTCAGTGAGTCTCTCAACAAGATTAGATTTTGTGGTTTATCGGTCGGTTAGTTGGTTGTGTATTGCAATGTTTATACTTGAAGTATGCTATGTAGGGTTTTGTGGACTTAAGAAAAGAAAACGATATTAGTTTCAAGGCTCGTGTTTCACAAATAATCAGTAAGTATTTTAGCAGTACATATTGTGTTTACCTTATTGTGGTAATGATGTTCAGATGACTCAGCCTGTCCAGTTGAGATTTATACAGTATTCAGGAATGACACAAGTTGCAATACTATGAGTGCTAATGTCTGTGATTATGTTTGGGGAGATAGTAAGTTACCTCCACCCTAGTATGACTATTACTTTCTTAAATAGATCCACCACTCTCTGGAGGTTTGATCAAGTACCAAGGAGTGCCAGCTGCACTGTTGTATTTTACTATTGTGGCCACTGCCCTATTCTTGTCATTTGCTCTTGTGTTGTTGGTGTCTAACATTGCATTGAAAAGAAAGAAGTATGTATGTTTGTTGGTACATAGAAAGATGAGTATATAACGATATCTGTCACATATCTAGATACTTGAAAACAGCCAATCCACTTATTAATGCACTAATAATTTTTGCTGCTGTGTTGATTTTCATCTCAACCATACCAAGAATTTTTGCATTTGGAGCTGTACAATACAATGTTTCCAAATCACAATTTGCTGCACTCTGCCAGGTATAGAGCATTTATACTACGTAGGTGACTGTAGGATTACTGGTATGTGATTTAGGCAGAATTATTGTTATCGGAGTTTGGAATTGTACTAACGTATGCTCTCCTATTGCTCAAAACATGGAGGCTTTATCAGATAGTAACAAACAAATTGCTCCGACGGAAGGTTTGATCAGTGGTTGCATATTTTCCATGTTATAATGTTAAACGTATAGATCAGATTTATTTCAAACCAAGCAATATTTACAATGCTACCAATACTAGTAGCTCCAGTGGTCATGTTACTGATAATCCAATGTTTTGTTGATAGGGCTGAATGGAGATATGAAGAGGTTGAGTATCAAGTGAGGTGTACACATTATTGTTTGTCCTGTAAATATATACATGTTCTTCTATAGGGAGGACATCCATACAAGTTGATTCGATTTACCGTGTGTAATTCTTATAGCATAGTTTGGGAAATACTAGCAGCTATTTATAATTTGCTTTTAATATTTTGCATATCTTGGCAAGCTGGTCATGTGTCACAAATGAAATTCAAAAACTTAGCTTTAGAGGGAGATGTCTCCCTTCAAGCACTTCCCCTGCTTGTCACTGTCTCAGTGTTTGGAACTATAGTGCAAGTAGTTTTTGAACATGGAAGTGAAGACCATTTAGCAGTTGTCATAGTTCAAACAATCTGGAACATGTTGTTTCCTACTGTAATAATTGCTACTACATTTCTACCTAAGGTCAGTAGTGGTTGTTGACTGTGATATTCTGTTACTTTAGTTGACTTGATTTAGTATTACATGATGTGCAAGGGTCAGGAACCAGTCAAGAAAAAGAAGTGTAAAAAAAGTGAAGTTGCATTATCACGGTATGTATGTAAAAATTACTGCATGAAGTCTTCTATGTCCACACCTCTTTCTTCCTTTGTATATATTTAAACAAATTGTGAGCGTTGTGTACATTGTCATCGTAGATAACTATTTATGTAGCCAAAATAAAATGGTTGTGTTATGAACAATTACGCACATGCAACTTTTAAGTTTATCCTTAAGTTTCTTGACTAATGGTAGTAAACACCTCGTACTGGTTCTTCAGTGCCTAGTTGATTATTGTAATTATTTTTTGCCGCTATGTCAGTTGATAAACTTCTGTATAAAGTCATTCTATTTGTTGATGCAATATGCAGTAGCAGACAGATGATCTAGTTTTAAATTCCTTGTTAGTGACTATCAGTCTGTGTGTATATGGCTTCAATGAATCTTGTTTGATGGTCTACCTTTTGATTGCATTAGTTAGTGGCTTTCCTTCAATGAATTCTTTTCAACAACCAGTATAACATGGGAGCAGAGATCGTTGAAAAAAGTAAAGAAAAAAGTGTCAAACAAGCCAGCATGTTAAACACACAGAGATCTCTATTTGGACTCAATGGATATGGTAGAAACTAAGGAAACAACAGTAGTTACTCCATATATCGGGCAGATAAGTACTGAGAATGCTTCTATATAAATATTTATTTGAGTCCAAATAGAGATCTCTGTATGTTTAACATGCTGGCTTGTTTGACACTTGTTTCTTCACTTTTTCAGCGATCTCTATTCAAAAGTTTTCATTTTTAAAATTATTTTTACACTAGTTGTTTAGTTTTTATAAATCCATTTATGTATAGCTAACTTGACAACAAGAGTTGCTAAACATGTATATCAAGTTAGTCATCATGTATAGTAACTGTTAAGTAGTCATCAAGAGTTAGCAAACACCAGTGCAATGTTTCATTACTATTGACCATATCATTGTACTTTGTACTATACAGCTTTGACATATCCAAATATAGGCAGTGTATAGCATGCTGTGGTCAGCAATAGGATGGCTTCTGAGTTGTGTAGCAATGTGATCACAATAAGTCAAGTACACAGGGGTAGTTGGAAAAGGCGGATACGGTCTGACATAGATACGGACATAGACACAGATTTTTAAAAATACACTTTTACAGTTATTTTATAACCTAATGTTGTTTTTATAACAGCATTCGCTTCCAAACCCAGGCATCAATCTTGTCATAGCGCTTATCCATTTACAAGCGCATGTGCAAAGGATAGACTAGCACTCTAAAGGCCATATAGTGTTGTACACGTGCTCTAGAAATCTAATTCAGTGTCATAGAGATCAAACTGGCATGTCCCGACCTAATCTGTAGGCCAGGTCCTTGAAACCTTCAACGCTTGGTATAAGCGCCTGCGCCTTATACGTGTATACTAAAAGGCGTAAAATTGTGGATTTAGCCTAGTTGCATGGGGCATACAAGCTAATCTCTACAATCATACAACTTTGTATTAGACTTTAGAGCATGTGTACAACACTATATGGTCTTTGGAATTCTGTGGAGTGCTGGTCTAGTCCTTCGCACGTGAGCTTATAAATGGATAAGTGCTATGACAAGATCGACGTGGAAGCAAAGACTGCTGAAAAAAACAACAACGTTAAGTATGAAAAATAACTGTTATATAAATGTAAAAGTGCTTTTTGAAAATGTCTGTGCCCACATCTGATCGTATCTGCCTTTTCCAACTACCCAGTACACAGTGATACACAACAACATTGTTGCTCTGTTAATATACTGTGGTTAAATATAGGTAAATAGATTTGATACTTATTAACACAATTAGCACGTTGGTCACCCTTGCAGAAAGTAAGTCAGAAAATCAATGGCAAAGTGAACCAACAGGAAGCAAATTTGCTTGAGAATGGGTGTTATCATTGTAATATGTATTTAGAAATAGATCATGGACATGAAGAAAGACATAGGAAAGAAAGTTATGTAGTTTTTATATCCAAAAAGTACTCACTTTTGCTCTAGCTTTGTGGAATAATAAGATGAACAAAATGGCATATTTCAGAAATTTAAAAAAGTACTTTTATTCATTCCTTTTGACTTCATATTTTTCAGTGGACCAAAACTTCTTCCAAATTAACTTCTCAGGCTTCTTTTGTGGTTGGGGGAGTTCCTAAAATGGTGTTTAGGTGTGTATTCTATTGGATTTTGGCCAAAACATAGATGATCTCTATTATGAACCACTACTGTGGTTCATGATATGGAATCTGCTTGCTGAAAAATCTCAGACACTGTACATTATAAACTAAATATTCTGTAAATGAGCAAACATGACTGGATTTGCAAAAAAGGGTCTTCCAATTAATTTAAACTATTCATAACTTCAGCTAGGAAAAAGCTATTGAATGTAAATTTGTTCAGTTGTGAGCGTAAACATAGATTGATGAATGGTTAAAATTTCAGGCTTGTATGTTTCTTGAACACTAAGCTGTGGTATTTGAGGTTTTATAGAGTTGGATGTGTGTGGAACACCCCTGTTAGCAAATCCAGTCACAAATATCAAACACTTTAGAAAATGTTCATTAATGTTTACATGGGGGATTATTAGGACAAGAAAGTAAAAATACCTGAATAATAAGTTGAATTGTAGCTTACTTGCAGTGTAGCACCTCTTAAACTACTGCAAGCAGCTTGACTATACTAGTGCTCCTACTTCACTCATATACAGCCTGTCAATAGTGTCTATACCCATGACTGAAGTAGGAATTAAATGTCCAGTAGTACAGCTACAAATGTAGATGACCTCCCTTCTTTTTTTGTTTTTTTATCTTTATGCTCCTACTTTTCAAACATACTTAAGGAAGTTAATATAAACATCTTTAGTGGGACCATGTGTCCCACAGGCCTTTATAAGGCCTTCTGGTATACAGGCTCTGCCTTTACCAAGTACTTTAATCATAATAATCATAATGATCCGTACTCAATGTAAAATGTTCCTAATACTTGTCAATTGTTTGTTTACTTTTGTAACATACTTTATCACTGGTGAACCTGCATAAAAGTAAAGGATGGCACAAGACATATTATAAATTTAATTGTGTGACTGAATGCATACCTTAACAATCAATTACTGGAATGCGAGGTGGCCATTCTGCTTTGTCATGCTTCATTCTGTATACAGTGTACAAATAAAGAGCAGCATGAGAAGTGTCTTTGCAATCATTCCACTCACTACAGAAATTATGGATTGTTCTCATGATGGCTACAAGAAGCTATGACATGCCTCCCATGAATCAAATCAGTACTGACCTACATATTATGCAGTAGTGGAGTAACAAATGGGACACAAAAGAGGACAAAGGTAAGTCCATGATGTGTGTATTGTAGCTGCTACGGTTGGTGAAAAGGCATGTGTTAGGCCTAAAATCAAGCCCATAGCCTTAACCGTAGTTGAGTTATCTTTGGCTGAAACCATCAGTCAGTCAGTCATTCAGTTGGTAGAAAATTCAGTTAAATATTTGAGATATTTGGGGTCGCTCTGAAGACATATTTTGGCTTGGTTATACCTAACCAATAATGCCAAGCTGTCATGAAAAAAAGTTGTTTTGGTGTGATATTATTGGGCAGGAAAGTACAAACGTTTCACGACCCCTATTGGGATTAAAGAAGAATACGTATGTATAAAGATTTTGGAGCATAATAGACTCTAATGTGTGTAGAACTTGACCTTGAAATGTGCTGTTGTCAGCTTTTACCATATAGCCGGAAGGTTTGGCAGGGGATTAGCAAATTTGGCAAGTGAGCAGTGTTTTGCCAAACTAAATTGTTTGTCCAATACAAATCTGTATTAGCTATTAACAAATTCACCAAACATTTTCTCCCCAAAATGCTATCGAAGCAAATTCACCAAAGTTTCTTCCCTCCAAACTTTCCAACTATACAGTACTGTAATTTGGTTTTCTGTTCAAAAAATATCTAAAAGTTATTTGCACAACTATGTATTTGAATTGTTAAAAATCAATGTTTTTCTATCAATGCACTAATGCTGTGAAACATTGAGATAGCTACTCTAATAGAGCAGTCACTTGTTCACTGTAGTATTCTGGCTACGTCCCATGTAACTGGACATTAGATACTCCACTTGTAGACACATATACCCCCCATACTTTCACCTGCTGTCACAAAAGTAATATTAAATTGACTGCTTGTGTTAGCTATCTTTCAAAGACTTTCTTAGCATATTATGTATTAGTTTTGTTCAGTGAAAATCATATGAAAATTTATTTATAATAATATTATATGGAGTTTGTTATCATGAATTTTTGTGCAAAAATTAAGTGAATTAAAGTATACAATTTTTAGTGATGATGCAAAAATATTAATATTGTTATTCAGCTTAATGAATGTGTAATGCATATTTAAGAAAAGAATGTCCAAATTTTAGAATAAGATTTTTATTCATGCCCTACTTCAGAGATCAAGTGACTATCCCATTTGTCTTAAGTGGTAGACCTCTTGTATTGCCGCTGTATTTGTGCTATCATGAATACAATCAGCATCATCATCATCTGTATTGGATAGCATCAGACTATTATAACACTACAAATGATGCCACCAAAACAGCACCAATATCAGTACTGGTATTACTGTGTCTATAAAAAACTCTAAAAACTGTTTCCATAAGCCATGTAATTTCACAAGAAACTGACGGTTGTTTCAAGCAAGACACAAGATAGTTTGTCATGCGGCCAAGTACAGCCACAGCGCATGCGTACAGACAAGTGTATAGTTTACAGGAACCAAGAGAACAGTTTTCACACATCCATAGCTAAATCAGAAATTGATCATTTTTTGCTGGGAAAGTTCCTCTGGGTAGGGCACCTCCTATTCCAAATTTGAGTTGAATCTGACTGAGTTACACGTCTCCAAATTTCATCTTGTGTTCTTTGTATTTTTCTTTAACTTTCTTTTCGCAAAATCCCTATAACTCACATGTATAGCTGTTATGTGCACTTTGAAAAAAAATACAATTATGCATTTTGTTGTCAAGCCTACATGTACATGGCAAACTACTTATTAAGGAATGACATTAAGTACACCGTACATAAAGTCACAATTATAGTGCAAACCTTTTGTGGTTTGAAGGAAATCCAGATGAAAGTTATGGAGTTATAATGAAAATGCCAACCATGTGTAACAGGTGCGTGATTTAGTTTCATTAATAAAATAATAAAAAAACTGTTGCCATGCCTAACAGACAAACTGCTGAAGGAAATGAGCTGAAAATTCGATTGTATGTCGATTAGTCACTGTAGAATTAGCCCTTTAGTGGTTCAGAAGAAATTGGATTCCATTGCAAAAACCAACTACCATTATAGAGGGAAACTTTGCTGGGGGTAAACTTTGGCGAATAGCAAGCTAAATTGCATTTGGTGAAATAAACTTTGGCAGATTCAAGCTCAATCTTTAGCTATAAAGATGCTAATCTCATAAAGTAACTGGTGGGTTAAACCAAGAGTTCCACTACTATAATTATTATGAACTCTTGGTTAAACTTTGGCAAATTTGTAGCAAATCGCCAAAGTTTCCCTCTGTATTATGATAATTATGTAAACAGTACACAACTGAGATACTCTAATAGTGCAGTCATCCTATTAGAATGTTCAGCTATGCCTAAAGCTGCAAGTCATTCTCAGCTACAAACAAGTTACCATGTGGAGAGTTCAGCTAGCTATGTTACAAGTTATCCTAAATCTAGCTGAACTTATGCAGTAAAGTCTAGTTACAAGTCACCCACAAGAGAGTTTAGAGTTATGAAGAATGTCAAACAAATTACATTGTAGAACATTCAACTACATAACAAGTCACACTGTAAAGAGTTCAACTAGATTACAAGTCATCCTGCAGAGAGTTCAGCTATGATACAATTCCCACTGTAGAGTGTTCAGTTACAAATAATTCACCTTGTAGGGAGTTCACAGTTACATTACAAAGTCATCCCAAAAAAGACCAGAGTGAAAAAATTGTGAAAACAAAGGTGGTCCGGTGGCCAAGAGAAATAACTGCAATGATGCTAATGCATGCCAATCATTTCTAATGACTGTGATTATTAAAAATGCTAGCCACCACCTTTTTTGGTGGGGGGGCTTTCACTGCAATATGCTTACAGTAATCAGCACTCTATAACACCAGCAGGTTTCACGTGCTAGCTATTGCATCTATCTGTAAAGTAAAAAAATTAAATTTCCTTAGGGGAGGGAGATGCTTCAGACTCTACTTCATTGCCAAAGTTACCTATATTGCTCTCTGGCCTGCTCCTACGTCCCTGGTTGGTTCCATAATTTTGTATCCCACACAGAAGAAATGTCTACATCATGCCAATGAATAAAGTAACTATAATAATACTAGTATGTTAAAAATTGTTAATTTAAAAATGAAGTAGGGATCTATGCAATTAGAAGTAGTGAAACAAGAGATGAATGATGGTATTACAGCATAGCTCAGTGGGAAAATCCCTACGTTGGCATGTTATAACAATGATTTTGTTTAATGCCAAAGTAGGAATTTTCCCACCGAGCTATGCTGTAATGCCATCATTTATCTCTTGTTTCACTGCTTGGATCCCTACTTCTTTTTAAATAAATAATTTTTTAACATACTAATTTGTTTAGTTTTTTGTTATAACATACAGCTATACACATGTGACTGTTCTATTAGGGTCACTGCTGTATTAGAGTATCTCGAGTCTACTACCAGGGGTGTGTCAATAGCTACTTCATTGTGCTAGCATACAAATAGGCCAATAGTAATAGGGTGTGTCTTCGTGATAGATTGTTAAGAGGTATGGTCTCAGTGCTCGATCATTATTGATCAACCAGATCATGATAACAAATAAATAGGCGTGGCATTGAACCTATCATCAAGTTACAGGTGTCTATTTAGTGTATAAGCGCTTCAATTAGTTTGTGGTGTCTAAATATGCTGCTCAAGGAAAATGTTGATAGGAAAAATTAACACCTCAATATGGTTTTATTGCATGAAGAAGGAAGAAGACTAGCCAGATTGAAGATAAAAGAAAAGACAAGGCGCAGAGGGCACACACTTGTTAGAACCCCTAAAGGTACATCCCACAGGTGAGTTTGCTATTGTGGCATAAAATGGTGGCCGTACGCTGCTTTGTTTGGCTTCGAGCCTTGCAACTGTAGTCGGGCAGGCAGGCTGGCAGTGACACTAAAATCCAAGTTTTAGCAATTTTTAAAAAATTCTATGTCCGGCCGTTTATTAGTGTTTTCTTGTTTTTAATGCTGTATTTGATATTAGATGGACTAATATTATTCCAGTAAAATGATTTTCATTGCATAAGATGTCTCTAGGATGATTTTTGAAGGTGGCATTTTAGGCACTGCGCATCATTTTTTGGGGGATCCCTACTATAGCATGTGTTTTGTGCTAACACATTCAACACACAGCATGTTCCGAACTAAATAAGAAGCTAAAACTTTAAGTTGTGGAAAGTTTTTCTCAAAACACAGCAAATTTTCTGTGATGTACCTAAATTTACCCTTGTGTAAGAAGCATGCATGGTTCCTACACATGTAGGGCAACATTAAGAAATTTTGTAGGAAATATTCCCACACTGTTGAATTTTGTAAGAAAGATTCCTTCACGTGACATAATGTGTAGGAATAATTCCTACAAGTGTAGGCCTACATTAATAAGAACAATCCCTACACTTGTAGGAATTATTCCTACACTGCAAGAAAATGTCTTATATTTTGTGCCATGTGTAGGAATCTTTCTTACAAAATTCAACAGTGTGTGAATATTTCCTTTAAAAATACTGCAAAAATTCTCAATAAAGCTCTACACATGTAGGAACCATGTTTCCTACACAAGTGTACAATTCCTTCCAGCACTTTACCCCAAAATTATGATTTCTTATTTAGTTTGGAGTATATTCAATAATTGAATGTGTGTTGAATGTGTTAGTTATGTAACTTAATGTGTTTTGATAATTCAGCTATTTACATAGCTAGCAAATGTGAGCACTAGTAACAGAAACCAAAAGGGAAACTATTGTGCATGTGTATAGACCATAAATCTTTGCTCTACAGGCCTATTTTCAGCCAATCGTGCTACCCTGGTAAAAAAGATGATGACAGTATGTACGTATATATCCTTTTTGCGATTAAATGAGATGTGTATACACTATTGTATAGTACATTACATTGCTGTTAACCTTTTCAGGTCAACTTGGCCATCACCTACCAAATCGTAATTATCACTTATGATCATCACAAACAAAAGAGGAACAAGAGGATCACCATGGTTGACATATCTACTTGGCACAACTACTGCATGCATGGATTTAAAATTCTTATTAGTTTTGTCAATTTTGTCTAGCTATGTGCACTTCTCTAATTTATTACTGTAGTTTCTCTGAGGCAGTTGTTGCTATCAAGAGCTTCATGTTAGATAAAAAATTAATTTAATTTTGTAGATTCAATGCATTTGCATATGTATGCATCAATACACACACATCAGAACTGAACATTGATATGGTTAAAGGATATTAGCAAGAGTTCATAATGTTATGAACTCTTGATACTAACGATTATCATCACTAGTTTAGCTATAGCTATACAGCCTGAATGCATGATGTATCAGAATATCTAGATGCTGTGCATGTGGAGAATTCTGGCAGCTATACTGTCATGACAGTTACTGGTATAATGCAAGCTGCATGATGACATGTGCATGTAATAAAAACTCAATGACTGAGTGATAGTCTAATAAGATGACATATATTATGGTATGCGTGTAATAAGAAACTACATACCTAACCATTTAGGCTTCTTGCAGCCAATGCAAATGTCATTCCATCAATAAAATTTAATAGTGAGGGATGGTGTTGAAAAATCGTGATATGGAAGGGTATCCATTCACTGGACTGGACTACTAGACTCACATAAAATTTGCTCAAACACATTTTTTCAACCACAAACACCCACTAAAAGTGATTACATAGAGTAGTATACCACACATGGGGCTAGGGCTTTTTCCGGATAATGTTACATGCGCAACATTATCCGGAAAAAGTAATGCGTGAAAATTTCTAAGTCAAAAGTGTGCCCCCCAAAAAAACATTCGCACGGCGCGTGTTTACGTGCTACGCACACAATAATTACCACAACATTAAAACCGCGAGGCTCCCGCCGACTACACCTTATACTTTCATGATCTTTGGATGATAAGCTACGCTGTTTTCGCTCTGAACCTGAGGTCAGGATCCCTACTCAACCAATCCGCTCCGTATTTCATGGGAATCTAGCTAATGGACGTGAGAAAAGTTTTGGCCTTGTTGGTTGCTGTTAGCCGTTTGTGTAATGGTGATGATCGTCCGTTATACTTACTCGACCTGTACGACTGTATCGACGACTACGAAGATTACTGCCACAACATCACGGAATTTACCGTCCGTGCTGCGATAGAATTAGCCAACAACTGCACAGATATACTACCTGGGTATACCCTACACACGCCATCAAAGTCTGCCAGTGTTCCAGTTGAGTCTAGAAATGCAGAGGTATGTATTAAATTGTTTCTTTATTAATGAAGTCATGATATTGAGACTGTTCTGTGCTGTGTATAAGTATAATAGCAAGGGGTTAGCACTCCAATAATCCTGTACTCTGAGTCTTTGTCCTTGCATGGTAAAAAAAAAAGGTCAACTGGCTCAGTGATCATGAGTGGTCAAACTCGCCTTGATTTTTAATCATACAGTAGGGATTTTCCGAGGGGTGCGACACCTTCACAAATCTGTACGTGATTTGAAATCATTTCGTGATTTGAAACCTGATTTGTGAGTTGGAATTGGATTTGTGATTTGAAACTTGATTTGAAACTTCACGCGTGGTTGCCATAGTGTAATTTGTGATGTCATTACTGTGTTCTGAAGAACAGTAGTTCATGATTAAACTAGTACCGTATCACTGTGAGCTTGCATTGTTTAGAAATATGTTTTCGAGAGTAGTTTTCAAGCAGTTTTAATCATTTGCGTGGGTGAAACCGCTCAAATTTGATTTGGTAGCTGAAGGGCATACGTGATTTGGAGAGGTGTCATACCCCTCGGGATTTTCAAATGTTTACATCCCTTAAATTCTTTGGTATGGCAAATATTGTGCTATCTTTTAGAATCATTTAGTGCAAACCCTACCTCAATTGATGGTTCCTATCAAGAGATAGCTATTAGTGAAAGAAGTTGATAGATCAGTGATTTTTGAGTACGACATTTTCAGGGCTTTCTTGTGTACATTATATGGCACCAAGCACAATATCAGAGGTGCCATAAATTTGAATATGAAGCTCCTAATAGCATGAAATTTTCACTGCAGAACCACTTAATGTAGTAAAATCAAGGGGTATCTCGCAAGCTGGGACTCTCGTACACTATCTGGTATAAATCTATGAAATAGCAATTATCGGCACCATTTCATCACGCAGTTGTAATTCCTTTATTCAATGGCGTATGAACTTCCGGTTTGAACCATTTAACAGAGCAGTCCTTTTTCTCTTAGTACACCAAATTTAATTATCTCACGTGAGTGAACATCTGGAAATCACAATGCCTATCATGTGCCAATTATCGGCATGGGGTACCTATTATCGGCAACTGTACTTTCGTGATTGACCAATTATCGGTACAATGTGCAATTTTGTGTGTAACTCCATGATGCCTCGTTGGTTCTTTGTGAAATTTTTATGGGCAGTGCAGTCCTTGGATAACTCCATTTTCCAGAAGTTTTACGAAGATGAGATATTCAGGTTAGATGTAAAAGCATACTGGATTCCAATATAAAATTATTTTTATGCAATTCCATGCCCAACCAGCATAGCTTGTATAGCACTTTAACAACAATAATCACTGAATGAAAGCGATTCTCTGAAAGAATATAACAGCCCATTGTGGAACTTGGTAGCCTCCATATACCCTGTAGCCTCTATAGTTTACAAGTGCTAATAATTGGTACCTGCCGATAATTGGTGACTTACGCTATGTATTGAAATAATACAGAAATACGTTTTGCAATACTTAAATATTGGGACTCTCGTACACAATTTAGAAGTTGGCGTGGGCGGTTGGCTACCCCTTGAGTAAAATGCATGAGCTAGGTAAAACCTCTCAAGAATGACCACTCCTCTGTAGCGTAATGTTTTTTGGTTTTGCTAAGAATACTGCATGTTCTGTGCAGTATTAATAGTGCACACGTATACTACATATATTCAGAAATAATTAACAAGTGATACGTATCATACAGTACGATAGTAACTGTATAGTAGGAACCACAAAGGAGTAGGCATGGCCCATGAAATAATATCACCCAAAAACCAGCCTCAATTTTCCTTGACGACGATGAGGCAGTATTGGTTAGGTAAAACTAAGCCCAAACAAGCTTTCAGATTTACCTGAAATACTTTCAACAAGTTGCTACGGAATTTAAAAAAAAATTATTTGACAGAATTTTCTACTGACTAATGCCTTCAGACAAGTGTAACTCGATAACGGCTAAGGCTACGGGCTTGATTTTTTCACTGTTTGACGTCGCTTCGGCCCGACAGGTGCCTTTTGGCATACTGCAGTACATACAATGCATTCTTCATGGACTTACCAGTGTCCTTCTTTGTGTCCCATTCATCTTTGCTGACAGCTAAAGGTGTTGATTTGGCGGTAGCACATGATGGCTTCCCTTTGTAACGGAAATCATCCGTATTTCTCATAGTGGCTGTTTTGATTGCAGAGGTGCTTTTCAAACAGTTCTTGATTCGTACTACTGTGTAACGGGTTGAACATAGCCGACAGCGAAGTGTAATGGATACTTCACTTTTCAGATGATAATTAATATAATTGGGGCGCGCGGCACTATTTCTTTCTTTTTGTGTGCGAGGATTGTAGAGGTACTTTTCGAACAGTTATTGATTCGAAATGCTGTGTAACGGGTTGAACATAGCTGACAACAAAGTGTAATGGATACTTCACTTTTCAGACGATAATAAATATAGCTGGGGTGCGCGGTGCATTTCAGATTCGGTATGCGTGGGTTCTCCAGTCTTAATAAAGTTATTTACAAAAAAAGTTAACAAACAAGTACACGAAAAAATTTGGAATTTTCATCTAGAGTAGGGACCATAGCACATCAATAAAAAGTACTGAAACAAGTTGGAGTAGTCCATAATATTAAATCACCGTAAAACAATAAGAAGTGGTATATCCCTACTGTGCATTTTTGTTGAAAATTCCAAATTTTTTCGTGTACTTGTACTGCATAACAGAGTGAACTCTTTGGTATAACAGGTCACAGCTATCAACTACTTTATAAAACATGACAATCATATTGCAACATATACAATCAGTAATGTTCAGTATTATTGTGAGGTTGCATTTTTTGTACACCACTTTCCTTTATTTGCCACATAAAAATATGGAGGATGGTAATTATTACGTAATTATGATGACATCACTACATAATCAAGAGCAATAATAAACTATCCCTGACCGAAAATACAGTCATATTGCAGCCACAACAAATAAATGATAACAGCAGTAGGTACATCAGTATATCTCAACAGGTGGTTGTGAAGCCTTACAAGGTTTGTATTACATGCCAAACACTGTTTTCTCAGAAGTTATCCATGACGTTGCATGCTATAAAGCAATTCCACTCAACAAAACACGCTGCTCACTTTTAAACTACAATTGGATTGATGCTGATGGATGCCTTGAATGCCAGGGTGGTTGTAACATAAGATTCTGAACAGTCCTAGATGGTAGTATACCTTTTTGCAAGGCGTATTTTCATCGTGAACTGCCAGAAAACATCTTTTCACCAAAAAACAGATGGCAAATTTAAAATCAGCATATCTACTTTGCCCAGGGTCACTTCTTCTAGCCTCACTGGCCACAGAAACTCGTGGAAAACTTGACAACTTTTGACTATAAGTGGTGCCGTAAACTATCTGTGTACGATTATTTTTGTATGGGCTCCCTATGGGGAATTTTATTTTTCTAACTTTGATTTCATGTATTTAAATGAAATTTAAAGTGCATTACGAAGTATGAAGCTTTGGCTATGACATACTATAACAGTAGCTCGTCAAATGTTTGTTGAAAGTGTGTAATTTGATTGGCAAATATATACATGAAATTTTGATAGGTCGAAAATTTCTGCATACAGTATGGTTCATTTTGGTTTTTCTTGCCCAAATATATCACCCAAAAACCAGCCTAACTTTTCCTTTATAACAGCTTGGCAGTATATTGGTTAGGCATAACCAAGCCAAATGTTTCTATGATTTATTTTAAATAATTATTAAGCTGTATTTTCTACTGCCTGACTAACTGATGCCTCCAGCCATGTATAACATGACAATAGATAAGGCTATGGGCTTGATATTTTCACTGTTTGATGTCAGCTTCATCCTGAGATGTGCCTTTTTTGCTAACCACAATACATACAATACACACATCAATCTGTCCTCCTTTGTGTTCCAGTTCTTTTTGCTGACAACAAGGTGTTGATTCATGATAGAGCTTCCCTGTGACTGTGTCAACTACTGTAGCTATCACACTATTGATTACAGAGATGTTTTTCGTACTGTTCTTCATTTTTACCATAGTTGAAAATGAAGTGAAATGGTCACTTCACTTCAAGTAATGGCTTGTTAAGGCACACGTCCAGATGCAAAATTTATTTTATGGCATGTCTGGCACTTTTTGTGATGCAGTATGTGCTGTTCAGTAGTCATAATTATGTTATTGAAAAGTAAACAAACAAGTAAAAGAAAACTTGTAAGTTGGATTAGGAATCAAAGGGAAAATAATGTTGTATCCATGACTGAATAAGGGATTAGTATATCTGCAGGTATAGACAACCTCTCTTGTTTCACTACCTTTTGCCTTAATCCAACTTAAAATTTCTAATTAATTTTTCCTTCTATTTGGAAAAATTGCACATGACTCTTGAGTTAATTTCAGTGTGTTTTTGTAAAATTATGTTGTTCATATTATTATTCTAGAAGTATCAATTTTGGTATATACTTTCAAAACAGTGCTTGTCGTTTGACCAACTGCGAATTTCTTTTGACTTTTGCTTTGAATAAGGACAAAGATTGAAGTACAGGATATAGTTGGAATGTCACCCAGCGTCATTCGTGTGTTTGAGTTGTTTTCAATGGAAATTGGTCCATGTATACCAGTAATCCTTGCATTGGTAATACATGTTATAGACACACAAGCACTGGTTGTAGGTAGACCAGTGACCACTCAAAGTCGCCTCTAAATTTGTGCCAAGCCAATGATAAAAAAAAAACAAAAAAAAATGTAAATCACAATCAAAAAGTAGCTACATATAATCGAGACTCACAGTAGTGAGGCGCGGAGCCAAGAAACTACGAAGCGCACGCCCAATTAAAAGACGCGGCCACTACTGTGAGTTATTTACATGTAGGGTCGGTTTCGCAATATTAGCCCTGGATTATGCAACATCTTTCAATGGATTTGTATTGGGTTACGTAATAAAAAAATCTTTAGTCGTCGTTTTCTTGCGACCTTGCTAAAATAAAAAATATAGCCGTATTTAGACATATTTCACTTTATTTCTCTACCTTGTATTACACGTATCGTCACGTTATACCAGTCATCTTACCCGTGTTTGTACCAGCCATCTAAGCCTGACATTATCTAATTCTGGTTGGCCCTACGCATATTTTCTCCATTCAAACCTCTAATCCCTACAATAAATTTTGAAGACACGATGTGGACACAAGCCCTAATGTCTGACAAACAAGTCGTGAAAGCGTGCAGACCCGTAAGTTCCCTAGGGAAGGCATTTTAAGCAGAAATCTTTTAGAGTCCATTTAGTGCCACACCCCATGCGAGCATTTATAATCGGCAGATGTCTTATAAATAAGGTGTGAAAGCGTGATAAAAGAACGTACAAACACTAGGGAAGGTCGTTAGTCAATGCTCCATTTAGTGCCATGCACCACTTATGATACAAGAAATATTTTGCAAGTTGTGTGGAATGACCAAAACTCATGTATACGGTTACAAACCACATTCCAGACAAAAAATTGTTGCCCTACATTACATACATAATGAAAGCCACAACACAAGCTCCGCCTTACACTGATGGTGCTTTGTGGAAGTGTGAAACTGCCGTGGAAGTGTGAAACTGCCGTGGAAGTGTGAACTGCCGTGACAGCTACTAATAAGGCAATTCTAATTGTGGATAAGATGGCTGCAGAATTCATGAAAATTTCTTGCAGTACAGTAAGCATGTAACAGTGCTATTATAACACATAACAAAAATTTAATAAACATCAGTTTAACACCAAGTGATCATTTCTTAGATGTCTTCATGATGGCACAAGATTAAGTGAGTCCTGTAAAAGAACAAGCATGCAGGCACTGAATTAAACATTAAAAATTATATTCAAGGCTATAAGTGAATCTGGTGTACCAGAGGTAACGTAAATGTGTTTGGTGCCTAAGTATGTAAACATGAACACGAGGAGACCTGTCAAACAACAAGTGGCCACCAATACAACATGTACATGTTAAATATATTTCTTAGCTATACAACAGGAAATTCAGGATTGCAATTGTCGCAATTCCCACTTTTAAGCTAAGCAAATGCCTGATATATTGTTTAACCAATTTTACAACCAATACCTGATCTTAAGTAACATTAAGTTACACTAGTGCATAAAAGTACAACTTACGAAGCAATTGCTGTGAGCTTGTGCACATACCTTAAGTCAAAGCTGCTAATCAGACAACTGGCTAATTATCACTAGGGCTGGGCTTGTGGTCACCACAAAACACATCTTGCTTGGTATTCTGACAACACAAGATACCAGTCCTGTAAAACAACAAGCAAGCATTTTTCCCTGGTCAAACGTGACTTACCATGACTACATCCAACTGCTAGTACGTGAACTGCTATGACCAGATGGCGCCTGCAAAACCGACGGTGTCATTAATACATACAATATACAAAAGAATCTGTGTACTAGGAAAACATTAATACTATACGCACAACACGTAGACTGACCTGGGTATTAGTTTGTTACCATCATATGAGATAGTACAATATCAACTAATCATGTAGAAATTCATGACACCTTTTGACGTCACAATATTGAGCACTACAAAAGAAAACACCATATAATTCCTCGAGTTCTGTATGCATGTAAACTGATCCGAAATTCACAATACTAATAAGGGTCCTAGAGTTAAGTAGCTCAACCACATCCACTGTTGGTGGGTAAATCACAATGACTAGATTGCCTGTAAAAACAGATAGGTGAGCATTAAATGCAATACACTTAAATTTGTCACTTTTTACACAAAATAAACATTTGGGTTTGTTTAAACAGTTGACAATGTTACACAGAGACCTGAATAGACAGGCATATCAAGAAGTTTGCAGACATTTGCTATACTTTTGTTCATGGCAAAAATTCCATCTGGAACAGGCATGTCCAATACATTTCAATTGAAAAATTATTAAAAATTTAATTAATTATCGTGTACCGCCTATCTCGAGTCTGTTTAGTAACTTTCTGAATTTGATACATGTAGAGCAACTCTCTGCAAGTACAATGATGCCAAACGAAGTCCAATTCACGGAAATTTGGGCTTGTCAAAATGGCCTAAACTGACCAGATTTCCCCATACATTTTGTATTGAGTGTTTTGGAGTCATGTAATAAAAGGCATAATAACCCATGACATGTGATAGATACCTCAGATTCGAACCAGATTTGGAAAGAGCAGTGAATAGCGATTAAGATGAGCTATAGCAGAAGGAAATCAGAGGAAATTTAAGCTTGTCATTTTAAGGTTGAAAATCACTTACTTTTTCTATGGCAAATTGAATGCCGGATATTTGGAAAGGAATGCTCTGATCTATTTCAATGTCTTGACAGCCAATGTTAACCTTCACTACATTAGTGTTACAATGAAACAAAGCACTGTGAATTAGTTCTGCTGGTTAGTTTGTGAAAATTACAGTGTTCTGTGATTAGCAAAATAATGTCTGTTCCATGCAGCAAACTTCTTCATATGTTTCACTGTACATAAATTCAGTAATTTAGACCAGAACATGTGACTCATGATGGGTATACTTTTTCATACAAACATTGATATCTGACACAGATTCGCTTACTGACTTTCACCTGCAGCCAAAGTTTCAAGACTTCTAATGATGATGTAAGTGGAAAATGACAAGATAGCCACGGTTTTTTGGTAATTGGTCTGTACACCTTGTCAACAATCTCGCCATGAGATAATACAAGCTAGTGGAGCTACCAGGAGTTTTCGCCTGGCGAGACTCTAAAATACCGTAAATTCGGTTAATCAGTGCATGTCGATGATCTAATCCTCGATCTAATCAGTTTCGTTAACCTCCACTCCAGACTCTTATTCTTTCATACTTCAGCAACGGTGTACGGCCTCTGCATTAAAGTACACCTCACCATGAAATGAAATCCAGTTACAATAAGACTTAATGTAGTTTCGTTACTTCTCTCTCACTCTCCTTCTTGGACTGCCATTTTAAACAACATTAGTTCAATTTTAACCAGAATTTTAATTAAAACCGCATATCACGTGTGTCCGCTTGGGACATTCCAAGGGACTTCACCTAAATAGATCATGTGATAATTGTCAGTCTTGTGTGGTACTTGTCCTTAGTCATAACACAGCAATGCGGTACGTGTGTACTATAGCCTAGCTACTGTATATAGGATTGTTTGTGTGCTGCTAATTTTTTGTGATGATGCATATGCATGGTCGCATAGAACGCGTGATGGTAGGGCAAATGCTCGCCTAGCTTTTTTTTATAGCTACTCTATTATATGTTACTGATACATCAGGGGCACCAGAGTAAGGTGAAAGTGGTAGCTAAGACTAAGTCAACTGGTCTATATAGTCTGGGCCTCTGGGGCATACTCCCTCAGAAAATTTTAATTAAGTATACTTTTTTTTTTTTTTTTTTTTTATTTACAAGCACATGAAACAAATATAAAGTTAGTCAGGTGAAGCTGAGTCCAGCCTGCCTTCTGCATAAGCAAGGTCAATGACAGCTGTCTCGCCCGATCCACAGCGGTGGTAAGAGGACCTTGAACCTCTTAAACATTGAACAGCTGAACGGAGCAATGAAAATCCCAGCCTACATCGTAACCAGTACAATGTTTTGCTATATGATTGTCCATGCTTCTCAGCGAGTAGTGTGGCAATTCGTTTGTAAACAACGGTGGCCAAAGGTCCCATACCTCCAGTACATGAAAAAATCAATGGCGAAAATGACCCATGCTCAACTTCCCGGATTCTCTCCTCATATTTTCTCTTCTTCTCTAGCTCCGCACGCCTGTAGCACTGTGATAAAGAAATTGAACACTGCGTAGGAGCAAAAGGATTGAAGACTTTAACATCAAAATAAGCATTCTGCCCGCGTTCCCAGAAGCCATTAGCAACAACATCAAGACGTGCCCCATCTTCAGTATTGGCCGATCGCAACCGAAATGATTCCCCCCTTCAGTGACCAAATTCGCTTCATCAAGTTTGAAAGTTTAATTCCAGCCAAAAAGGCTAGTATCTCAATGCACTGGTTGTATCTACTGTACCGGCTCTGATGCCCTATATTTACATTGTCCAAAAGATGGTTAGAGTCCCATATTAAAATGAACTCTTGTTATATGCTTGCATGGACTCTTGATAATAATGGCTATCCTGATGTATTTAGCTTTCAGGTTGCGTATACAAGGTATTCTTTTATCTGCCAGTATAAATTGCTATTCCATGCACTATGAGGCCTAAGGCTCTAGCTACACACTAAGAATCAAATTATATAATGTTCTACACAATGATAAGATAATTGCCAGAGCAGAGTTTATGGTTATAGTATCAGCAAAGAATTTTAAATATTAATTGAGATGTTTTATTTAAGTGCACTTTGACTGTTCCTCCTATAATTATTGTTCAATTATCAGATGTCTTGTTGGTTTCCCTCCATCCTCTTTACTGATCCCTCTTTATTGATTCTATATGACTAGAAAATCTGTACACCTTGTCAATCCAGTTACAACAGTTGATCTAAATATGTGACCGAATTTTGGAAAACCATCAATATACGCACAACAGTACTTTTGTAATAAAACGCATTTAAAAGCTATGGGTAAAATAACGCAAGCTCCAGGAAAAAAATTACGCAAGTTTTTATCGCCTCTCTGGTGGGCGAATTAAGCCGCCAATGGATAAATCCTGGGCATCATCGTGTTCGCCTGTCCATGGGAAGTACAATAATCTTTGTTTCATCTCCATACACAAAAAGATTCCAAAGTTACAGACGTTTGTTTACATTGCGGTGACGAAAGAATTTACCGACGATCGTGTTTCAGTGAATTTGCCTTCCTTCTCGAACAAAGAAGCATGTCTGGGGGAAAACCTATACCTTGGTGGATGCACAAATTCATGGCGAACACAATGAGTCAAGGTTCAATTCCGTACGTCATTGTATCAGTAAGTTATGATGGTTTATGTAAGCACCTGTAGATTCTTTTCTCGATAGCTTATGTACATATCAAATTATTTGCTCGTCCGGCTGTCTAGTGCTGTATTTCTAACGTTGCTTAACTTATGAAGCTGAAACTTGGCTAGTCCATTCCTCTGTCCCTGTAGAAAACAAAGAACAAATAAAATGCATTTTGAAAATTGTGTGGATATCGACGGTTTTCTAAAATTAGGTCACATATGATGATGATGCAGTCATTGAGACGAAGAGATGCATAGTGTTTCCCTACAGTGCCACAACACTCAAACACTTGAAATGTAATCTGAGACTTATGTGTATATAGCTGTAGTGAACTAAGTAAGATCACTATAGCTGCTGGTAAGCATTGCGTCTTATTACCATCCATCAGTGCTTGTGCAATAAATTGTCTGTATTATGAATTCAGTCAAAATTATGCATAGCTAGCTGTGTAGTAATTTATTAGGCACCCAGTTAATGCTTAAGTTTGAGCATAAGATGCCTGAAGTATTTACCACAGATATATTTTGTAAATAATATTATCAAAAAAAGATAAATATACTCTAATAGAACAGTCAATGGCCAGTTGTGTAGTAATTGTGAACTAATTAGGCACTTGCTAAGTATGAGCATAATCTAAAGCATTTACCACAGATATGAGATGTTGTAAACTTTTGTTAATAGTAAATGAATGCCACAGTAAACATAGATCTATACTCTAATAGAACAGTCTGTCTATTCTACACTGTAAATTTGTACTTCCAAATTTACAGTGTGAACAGTGTCTGTAATGTGCATGCCTTTGTGAAACACAATGACAGGTGCACATGTTTGACTCTCCAAGATAATAATATTATTCCAAATATCAGTCATCTAAATGTTACCATTTTAACAATTTTGTTGTTCCACCAGTGAGACTATCACTATAACAAAAATGAGTGATATCCACCCCAAAAACACCTTCGCTGTAAAAAAAGGCGCTTCCAAGAAACTACAAGTACCTGTAATCCAATATAATTAAAAACAGCTCAGTTGTAGGGAAAGACTTCATGAAAGTAAAAATAACTGGTAACTTAAAGAGCTGATATCTGGAGCGGCCAAGAATCAAACTACTTATACAATTTTTTTTTAATCCGTGCAAAAACACCTAGCATTGGCTGTAAAAAAAGTGCACCCATGAAAGTAACTGGCAATTGAAATAGCTGATATCTGAAGCGGCCAAGAATGAATGCTGATATACAACTAATTGGAATTAACAAAAAGTTTAACATTGAACCTTTATCTTTCAGCTGTGTTCTACATTCACTCTTGCTACATCATAAATTGATTTCTTTTAACTCTAATTGGCTGGTAATTTGGCCGCCTTTTTTTTTGCTCTATACACTGAATATTAAAAAAAGCGGCCAAATTACCAGTCAATTAGAGTTAAAAGAAATCAATTTATGATGCAGCAAGAGTGAATGTAGAACACAGCTGAAAGATAAAGGTTCAATGTTAAACCTTTTGTTAATTCCAATTAGTTGTATATCAGCATTCATTCTTGGCCGCTTCAGATATCAGCTATTTCAATTGCCAGTTACTTTCATGGGTGCACTTTTTTTTACAGCCAATGCTAGGTGTTTTTGCATGGATTAAAAAAAAATTTGTATAAGTAGTTTGATTCTTGGCCGCTCCAGATATCAGCTCTTTAAGTTACCAGTTTCATGAAGTCTTTCCCTACAACTAAGCTGTTTTAATTATATTGGATGTATAAATGGCCATGGATATTATCTACATAATAAGACTGGTTCAATACAAGGAGACAAGCTAACCTGCTATTTGTAGGCTTACTTGGAGCCACACCAAATTAAGCAATATTTACCTTGCTCTTTCAGATAGTCCTTTCTATATAATGCACATCAGTCCTAAATGAGTGCAGACCACATGAACAAGTCCAGCTACATTGTTTCCAAAATGTAGTTATTAATGCTTAAATTAAACCAGGGTCTGATTTGGATTACCATCCAGGCCATATGGATCATCTGGGTACAAAATTTGTGGTTGGTCACCCCAGCAATAGATAGAATCTAGTTAAGAAACTTCTAGAATTGATTTTGGGTTTGGTTGTGCAGTCTCTTATTATCACTAATGTCATATGGAGTTATTGTATGGATTAATTGCTTTAGAAACCTGACAGACAGAGAAATATTTTATTTTTATTGGGTGAACCCATGCCAGTACGTATATCATTATGGTTTCAAAAATTAATGGAAAATTCCATTGCATCTCCAAAGATTTATGTTACAAACAGCTTGGTAGCAGTTAGTGTGTGCTAGGCGTAGGTGCTAGTGCATACTAGATATGCACTAGGTACACCAGTATAAGGGTTAAGGTAGCTGAGATACCTGATATACGTACCTGGTGTAGTTAGTGTACCTATACATATGTAGCACATACCTACACCAGGTATCCTACGTAGGTACATACAGTAGCACTGCAGGATACCTCAGTGCATGCTAGGTACATCAGCAGCTTGTTTGGTGCTTGGTAGCAGCTACCATGGTAGCACCTGGTAGTTCCTTACTAGAACCATGATGCTGTATGGTTGCCACATTAAAACTATCACGTGCTATCGCCAAATCAACACTTTTTGCTGTCAGCAAAAACTAATGGGACACAAAGGAGGACACTGGTAAGTCCATGAAGAATGCATTGTACGTACTGCGGTACGAAGTGATGTCAAACAGTGAAAAAATCAAGCCTGTAGTCTTAGCCACTATCGAGTTATGCTTGTCTGAAGGCATCAGTCAGTCAGTCAGTTGGTCACTAAAAAAATTCCATTAAATAATTTTTTTTTAAATTCCGTAGCAACTTGTTGAAAACGTTTCAGGTCGATCTGAAAGCTTGTTTGGGCTTAGTTTTACCATAGATAATGTATGTCACATGGATTGGAAACGCCCGTATTATTTACATAGTGACGTCATGGGCTATCCTTGTTTCACTGTGCGTAAACTTTATGGCCTCGACAGGAGGAAGATTTCACTGTACCTGTAACCAGCAAATTAGTGTTTGTTGTTTACAGCTGGGTTAGTTACCACCTACACTAATTGGAGGCTGGACTGGGTAGGGACGCTGGAGAGCAGTAAACAATAGCGTAAGAAAATTCAGGTTCAAAGGTGAAATATGGTGTTTCAAAATGGTTGTGCAAATTTCCTGAAGAAACAGAAAGTGTAGCATTGTTTTTTTGCTGCTGTTTACACCACTTGTAGCAGACAGAGTGTAATAGGCTAGCTAGATATTCACTGCTTCGCTGTATATTTCCACTGCTTCGATAAAACTTCAGAAAACAGGCACTACTTTGTGCTATTGTTTAGCTCAAGCTGAGCGGTACTGTAGCTTAAAATTTATTTCAATGTATCATACATTTCTTTGGTTGTGTAAATGTGGTGACAAGAAGTTGGCTAATAGTACTGCTGTTGAATTATTAGCTAGTGCGTACCTGCCATTGTCACCTGTCGCAAACAATATTTCTCCCAGTACCCACAGACACGCTGTGTTCTTGTTCAGTACACAACGCAACACAATAAACAATGTAAAAGGAATGTCCACGCCTTCGAACCGGCCTTCAAACAAGCCAGAGAAAGCCAAACAGCCACTCAACAAATTTCCCAATGTATTGGCGCACCGTAACTAGGATAGGAAAATAATTTAACGGGCGTTTCCAATCCATTAGGAACGCATACATTATCTATGGTTTTACCTAACCAATGCTGCCTCATCATCATCAGGGGAAATTGGGGCTGTTTTTGGATGATATTATTTTGTGGGCCACGCTTACTCCTTTGTGGTCCCTACTATACAGTACTATCGTACTGTATGATAGTTAAAAATGTGAGGCTAATTGCCATACAATGGATAACTGAAAAGATGCAAGATATTAATGAAGGTTGGACTTATCCAGTATCTTCTTTCTGTAATGGCATTGTAATTGTTATTTACGGTACTCAAATGCAATGTCATTTCTGCGAGCAGTTTAAAAACTTGCTAATTAAAGAGTGTGACATCCATTTTGCTCATGCGTATTCATCCCAAACAAAGTGGGATGAATACTTGTGAGTGAAACGGGTATAATTAACGAGTTGTTTAGCTGCTCGTACTCTCAGAGATGATATTGCATTTGAGTGGTTCGTACCATAGTAGCTACCGTTTGTCTATTTAGTGGCCTTAACCCATAAACAGCTGTAGCTGCCATGCGTAACTGTCAAATAACAAACAAGTCATGATAGTCTCAAGCCATACATGTTGGTTTATATAATCATCTGTAGTGAATTACATTCCAATATATTTGAAAAGGTGCACAATATACAACAGCATACATGTAGATGTAAGTAAAAGATAAAAATGCTTTTGCTTCCAGCCATCACAATTTTACTCTATATAAAGCACAACATTGTCCTGTTAAAACTGTCCTATAAACAAACCATAAAACTTCTTACTTTTCGTCTATCCTTAGATTAAAGAGTTTTATTAATATTACACTGTACTGGTAGATGCCTGCCAAAGTAAGTCAGCAGGAATCCACGAATGTACGTATGTATTCTGAGGCTGGTTTCTGGTCTGTATTTTTTTGTGAGAAAGTGTAAATTAACCGTCATGATCCTTAATATACAGTACTACTGCACAGAATGATATCAGTTAATGGCATGCATAATGTACTTTGATCTTTGATAGTTAAGAGATCTGCTAGCAGGTCATTAAAATGGTTAGAGCCTTGCTAACAAGTAGGTCTCAACGCCCTCAAGCATTATACTTTCCCGTAGATCTGTTGCAAGGCTAGTAGCTGCAGTGGGTGACCAGTCACCCAATGAGTTCAACCACTTCGTTCATTTTACATAAGCACACGTATGTATAGTATTATTTTCCCTTTTTATTTATTTATATCCCTTGTGCTAATTGGGTTTAACAGTTTGCTGAGTGTATGTATACCTATTGATGGCCAGTGTGACAAAGCTTAACAGTAGCTACACACAATGATTTCAGTTTGTGTTGAAATCTTATATCAGTTTGTGAATTAAATGCTGTCCTTTTGACCTGATATGAATCAAGAATGTGAAACCATTAAACCTGATCTGTACATGTATATCTGTTCATGTAATAATTCATTGCACTAGAATGATTGCTATAACTATCAAATAGATATGTAACCTGCACATTTAATGTGTATGGCGGGCTGTAACAATATCTTTTCTATATATGGTCATGTATTCAAACATTGTGCTCAACATATGTAGAAACAAAAACATTGTATTGTTTCTTGGCATAGAGTCATTGTTATGTACCATACAAGTTATGTAACGACATAGCTATAAAAACCCTAATTCTATGCATGTGTAGTAGTGATTCAGTTTCAATCCTGAAGTCAGAACAAAACTACTGAACATCTGTACTGGCTAATTTCAACTATCAGATCCTCCCACATACTGGGGAAGTATAATATATTCCAATAGTGAAATCTGGTTATATTTACACATGGCCATAATGTATTGTCATATATTTTTTTCATTCACAGGTACTTGTGTCTGTTGCTGCACTTGCTAACTTCTACGATGATGTACAATATGCAAGATCACAAAATGCATTCATCAGTCCAATAGTAATGGGATCACCATTGAGTTTTGTAAATGAGTATGCTGCTTATATTCTTGGAAATAAGTTAAATCTATCACAGGTATAATTAGTTTGTTTTTGATACTGAAATCATATGTTTTCTGTAGGTGACTTATGGGTCACATCTCGTCACACTGGATAGATTTAGATTTCCTTATTTCTATCGAGTTGGGCCAAATGAAAACATTCTTAATTTAGTTCGCTATCAATTACTGAAGAATAATAAATGGAAGCGTGTTGGGCTGTTGTCTTCTGTAGGAATACACAGTATGGTAGGTTATTAGATATGAGGAGACACTGTTGTGTAGCTATACAAGATAGGCTGCTGGATGTCTTGAGCAAGAGTTAGAAGCAAACCGTATTGATGTAGTTTACACTGCCAGTTTTATCTTAAGTGGAAAGCAAAATGAAGATGTGTGGCAATTGGCTGAGTTGAAGGTAATATCTACTCAAAACAGCAAAGCTGTAAAAAAAAGAGTGTACTCACCTCAAAAGGTCAGGGTGTAAAGTTGGGAAATCAAAGATAGCAGACAAGAAATGTCAATTTTAATAAGGTTATATGGTGGTGTCATTATTAAAATAAATTATTTTTAAGTATTAGGCATGAAGGATAACAAGAAACATAATGTTCTACTTGCTTGATAACAAATTCTTTCAGTATTGAATTATTGAAGTGCTGTCACAGGATTTGTTTAATAAGTGTAATAACAACAGAAGCCCAATAACGAGGTGTGAGGGTTACAAAGCCTTGTAGATAAGTACATAAACAACCTATTGTGATATTGTTTATTTCAATATTATTGTTGCATTGACAGAAAGAAGATATCCGGATTATAGTAGGATTCTTCTCAGTTCTTGATGTACCAACTATAATGTGTGAGGTGAGTGATGGTGATACCTCACAACACTAGTTGTATATTATCTACTTGTTGTGTAGAGTTACCACATGGGATTGGTTGATGAACATCATGTGTGGATCCTACCTGAAATGAACCTCAACGATATTTGGAAAGTAGCAATAAATAATAATTATAGTAACTGCAGTGTAGATGTCTTGAAAATGTCATTGAATAATGCACTAATGGTGGGAGCTGATTATGAAAATGGAACAGATCAGAATATCAATGTATTACAACTACACTGTCTTGTAGTGCTAATTTAATTGTATGTCACAGGTTGATGTTGGTGAATTAGACCAGTTATTACTACAATACTACAGAGATGTTAACCCTAACATGTCAGCTTCAGAACTCTCAAACATACCAGGCTACCATCTGTCAAGAGTGATCTTTGATGTCACATGGGCAGTGATTTTAGCACTGAATTATTCCAACTCAGAAGAGAAGTTAGACAATTTTCTAATGAGGAATGAAACAGGTGTTCCAACAGTAAATCAAACATTTGCAGAGTTGCTCAGTGAGTCTCTCAACCAGATTAGATTTAATGGTTCATCGGTCAGTTAGTTGGTTTTGCATTACAATGTTTATACTTAAAGTACGCTACATAGGGTCTTGTGGACTTGAAGAAAGGACATAGTAATAATTTCACGGCTCGTATTTCACAAATAATTAGTAAGTGTTTTAGCAGTACATTCTTGTATGCCTTAGTGTTGATGATGTTCAGATGACTCAGCCTGTCCAGTTGAGATTTACACAGTATTCAGTAATAATACAAGTTGCAATAGTACTAGTACTGTAATGTTCAGAAGTGCTAATGCCTGCAATTATGTTTGGGGAGATAGTAAGTTATCTTTATTATTGAGTACAATTCTAGTACAACTTATCTTTTCGCTTATAGATCCACCATCTTATAAAGCTTTGATGAAATACCAGGAAGTGTCAGCAACACTGTTGTATTTCACTTTAGTGGCCACAACTGTGTTCTTGTCATTTGCTCTTGTGTTGTTGGTATCTAATACTATTTTAAGGAAGAAAAAGTTTGTTAGTTACTGTAATGAATAAAATGTATCATTTGTGACATTATCTATAGGTATTTGAAAACAGCCAATCCAATCATTAATGCATTAATAATACTTGCTGCTGTGTTTATCTTTTTGTCATCTATACCAAAACTTCTGATTTTTGGAGCTAATCAGTACAACATCTCCAATTCATTGTTTAGTACCCTTTGTCAGGTATTTACATGCATTAGTTAATGTGTACATGTTATGTTCAAGAGCATTCTACTGGCAATTGCTACGATTTTCAATAATTAGCAGTTGGAAACTTACTTAACAGAATTGTTCCTACTGTATATTGTGTTGGAAGCATTATTATAGTTGGTGTTATTGGAAAAGATCTACACTGCAGTTATAAGAGCCATTATTTTTATTCCATACATATCATAATCATGTCTTATAAATTTAGCATTAAATCCATGAAAACTCTTACAAAAGCCTTTCTTTTTTTTTTGAAACTCACCAAAACTTTTCTGTACTGACAGTGCAACATTCTCTTTATAAATTGTCAAAACATCTTTTGAAGCCCCTGTGCTACTAATAACTTGGTTTACTATAGAAAACAGAGTCCAGTGACCACACCCCTAGCTGCACTTAATAGTAATTAGTTTCACTGCAGTAAACAAGGCATAGTGATTATGATAGCCCCTCAGGGCAACAGTAAGTGAAATACTCTAATAAAGCAGTCACCTTAATACAACAGTCATGTGCCCAATAAGCTGGGTATATTGACAGGAAGAAAGAAAATGCGATTTTCACACATATGTAACTCCATACTCCCTTAACTGATTGGAACCAAATTTGTTGTAGAGATGCCCATCCAGGTAGGAGAGTCCTTGTACCAAATTTGAAAGAAATCTTCCTAGCCTACTAGCTACATGTATCATACAGTACGATAGCACTGTATAGTAGGGACCACAAATGAGTAGGGGTGACCCATGAAATAACTTCACCCAGAAACCAGCCTCAATTTTCCCTGACGACAGTGAAGCAATATTGGTTAGGTAAAACTAATCCCAAACCAGCTTTCCAAAACACTTTCAACAAGTTGTTACGGAATTAAAAAATATATATATTTAACACAATTTTCTGCAACTGACTGATGCCTTCAGACAAGATAACGGCTAAGGCTACGGGCTTGATTTTTTAACTGTTTGACGTTGCTTCAGCCTGAGAGATGCTTTTTGGCATATCACAGTACATACAATGCATTCTTCATGGACTTACCAGTGTCCTCCTTTGTGTTCCATTCATCTTTGCTGACAGCGAAAAGTGTCAATTTGGTGGTAGCACATGATGGCTTCCCTTCGTAATGGAAATCGTCTGTATTTTTCAAAGTGGTTGTTTTGATTGTAGAGGTGCTTTTCAAACAGTTATTGATTCATACTGCTGTGTAACAGGTTGAACGTAGCTGACAACGAAGCGTAATGGATACTTCACTTTTCAGACGATAATTGATACGGCTGGGGCGCATGGTACCATTTCAGATGTGGTATGCGTGGGTTCACCAGTCATAATAATTATTTACAAAAAAGTTAGCAAACAAGTACACAAAAGAAAATTTGGAATTTTCAACTAGAGTAGGGACCATAGCACATTGATGAAAAGTACTAAAACAAGTTGGAGTAGTGCACGATATTAAGGGCGCTTGCGGATATTTAAAGCCATACAATGCATGATTTTGTACTGTCTCTTATAACCAGACAACGTGTAAAATGAATCCGTATGGTACTTACATTGGTAGTGGCTCCCTTTCTCTTCAACACAAACCAAACAGAATTTTGCTAGCCTTTACCGTTCTATAGCTACGTGAGATTCTTTCCAGAACGCTTAAATTGAAACTGTAGTCCTTCATCTTTACCACTAATGCGCTGGAAATCGCGCTAAATATACTTAAGGTTGCAACTCACATATCTATGAAAAGTATTAATCCATAGCTTACATTGATAATAAGTAAGCGCTGGAAGTGTGTTTCACTAACCAAATCCTCGCATTTCCATCGCCATTACTCGTGAAGCCATAGTGCTTTGGACAACATCTTTTCATAGTCCTGTAGAGAATTTATCTGCCTATCTCCGTGCAAAATTTGAAGCTTTTATAGCTATCACTCAAAAACTAGTTTTATTTTTAGTAAACAAGTGCAAAGATTGCGTGCGCCCAACATTATTGATGAAGTAACCACACAAATTCCTATTAACTGCAATCACCAACTTTTCAAAATAACATGTCATAAATGCTGTTCTAAACACAAAGAAGCTCTGTTTTCTCTTCTTCAGCTTCACACATGGGAACAGCTTCTTGCTATTCTACAAGCCTGCGTAGTAATGCCAACAGCCGCATTTGGTTTCTGGTCTGGCACTTAAATGGCTTCAAATATCAGCAAGCACCCTTGCTCTAGTTGAAAATTCCAAAAATTTTTGTGTACTTGTCTCTAATATACAAGCAGCCAAAGTTTAGGGTTTTTCTTCATAATTTTTTGCATACTTTGCAAAATTTGCCATAAAACACAAAATGCGTACTCCAATCAAGTTGAAATTTGGCACACTAAAGGGGTTAAAGTATCAATTATGGTGGAAATTCAATCAATAATAAAAAATTTGAAAAATGTGCCATTATGCTGGTTTTCGCAGATCCGGTCACAATTATTTGTGTAAAATAGTATCAAACGTCTCTGTCATGCCTACAGGGTAAACCACTTTGAGGAACCAGTAGAAAATTGGTCTGTAGTTAAATTAGCCAAATGATTGTAGGAGTGCTTTTTAGTGGTTGAAATTTACGACCACGAAGATACAATACAAAAACCAACAGTGCATGTGTAACAATCATGTGATTAAGTTTTATTTTTAAAAATGTTTAGTTTACCATGCCTACTACGTAAACCACTAACTTATAGGGATTAGAAGTATAGGTGGATTAATCATAGAATAACCTTTCAAGGGTTTAGAATTCACAATAAAAACGACTGAGTTACACTATGAAAACTAACAAACGCTCAATCAAGATACTCTAACAATGTAGTCACTCTATTAGAACATTCAGTAAGTAAAGAGTTCAACTACAAAACAAGGCACGCTGTAGAGAGTTCAGGTTACACAACAAGTCAACGTCAACTTAGAGAGCTCAGCTAACAAGAAGTCACCTTGTAGAGAGTTCAATCATAACAAGTCATCCTGTAGAGAGTTCAACTACAAATAAGCCACCAGGATACATTCAATTAGACAAAACACTTTCAGATGTAGAGTAGGTGAGATGTGCATCTCTCCGATCCCCTTATTCCAAACTAATGAATGTTCATACACAATCAATATACTCCAATAATAGAGCATTATAGTGTTTACAGATTTCTGGAATAGTGTCCCAACCATTGTATCATTAAATATAGTACGTCTAAGCAAAATACATTTTAATTCTGTAGTCCACCTGCAGCTTCTCTTCAGCTCCACTGTACCTGCTACCTGGATGCACCCCTGAAATGTACATTTCAGGATTAAATGTTTTCATCATCATACTTTTAAAGTTTTTGGTCACATTTTAGTAGTTTAGTATAATTATAGTTTGGTTTTTGTTAAACTTTGTCTTTCTTAGAACCATTGCAAAAAATAAATAAATCATGATTCAATTATATTTTCTGTACAGGTTGATACAGTCTTGGTAGAGTTTGGAATTGGACTGTGTTATGCACTTCTTTTAGTCAAAACATGGAGACTTTATCAGATAGTAACAAACAAAATGCTCCGGAGAAAGGTTGGTTAATGTACATACATGCATTGAACTATTTATATATTTTTTACTGGATCTTAGATAAGATGTATTTCAAACAAAGCAATATTTGCAATGCTGCCATTACTAGTAGTACCAGTGATCATGCTACTGATAATCCAGTTTATAGTTGATAGAAGTGAAAGGGAGAATAAGTTTATTGAATATCAGGTAAGGTGTGCTCATTGCCATTAGTGTGAACATAATGTGTATTTCTATAGGAGTATTATACAAAATGTTCCCACAGTATAATTTGGGGAATACTTCACGCTGTGTATCAAATACTAGAACTGTTGTGTATATTCTGGCAAGCTTTTCATGTGTCGCAAATGAAATACAAGAACTTAGCCATGGAGGGAGACGTTTCACTTCTTGCTATTTCAGTCGTTATTATTTTTGGTTTATCTGTATTTGGAGTGGAAATTGTATTGAGACATGAAGATAATTACGTTGGAGTTCTCTCTATTCAGCTGATCAAGTCTATGCTCTTTGCTACTATAATAATTATCTGTATATTTTTACCTAAGGTCAGCAGTGATTATTGATTGTGTGTGTAAGATTTCATTCAATCTATCTTGTTGTTTTCAGTACTACACAATGTTTAAAAATTATCATCCATTGAAGAGAAGAAGTGATCAATATGGAGTGTCAGTAAGGTGAGCATGCAATACTGTGTTGTTTTTCATGGATAGGCTATTTTCTTGTTTTGTAAGTGGGAAATGGCCTTGCTTGCTACTCTGTAAAATGATTTTGTTGGCATTATTATATCATGTGTAGCAGTTGTTACTGTATACCATGTTATTTCTCACAGACAATACAAAACCATGCAACACTTAATCTCACGAGGTGACAAATTTGTGACATTAAATCCCTTGCATGAATTTATTACTCATTCCAATATTTTTTGTGGAAAGTATGAAATTTAATTTCAAGTGGGCATATTTTCTTGTATTCACGATACTACATGCCTGAAGTTCAAGAAGCAGAGAAGCTGTTTTGTATTGCTCAGAAAAGTTCAGCTAAGAAACACGCATTGTGTAGTGGAATGAGTAGTTGTTATATTGTCTGTTATACACATTAGCAAGCACCTGGTTAGTTGTCACACTGCATACAAACCTCACAACAAAAATCTAGGTGATAAAATTTGTCACAATTTTAATATTGTGAAGTGCCTAAAATGTGTCCTTGCATACAGTAAATACCCGCTATATTGTAAGTCATTTTTATTATGTGCCCTCCTGCCTGCATGAATGTTGACAAGTATGCCCACATCTACATGAGCAAAATGTATCTAGTTAAAAAAACATCTGCTTCATGCATGAAGACTTTGCACACTGTATAAAATGCCTTGGCAAGCAAGAACTTTTGTCTAAACTGTGTATACGTTTGCACATGGCTATATAAGACACATTTTCAGTAGTATACCATCAATTTGGCTAACTGTATAACATATTCAATAGTGCATGACTAACTACTGAGTTTTGCAATATCCACCAACAAACCCCACAAAATTAAACACAAAAGGCAAATTCTGTTATTCAAATTATGAAGAATTTATAGTTAATGGTATATAACCACCTTTTAGGTCACATAGTCTTACAACTGTTAATCGATCTGAGAAGACTGCAGACAAAACATGAAGCAGATGATGTTCAAAACTAATTGTTCACTATAGCTACAGATTTAATTTGTTTACCATCTTTACTGACTGCCATATATACTGTAATACTGTACAACTAGAGCTTCTCAATGAAAGTTAATTATTTTACTAATAAATGTTAACTTTTTTTCAATATTGTCAACATAAGTAACTGCATGCTTCATGCATTTCATCAATGTATATCTTCAGAATTAGTGAATATTAAACGTTGGTCTCTCGTTAATTTCTAGATGGTATCTATGTGAATATAATGTGCATTTTAGTTTAGACTACAACAAGTTTGATACTGAAATTTGATTGGCTGAAAATGTGTTCTCTAAATCCCATAGTGCCACGCTCATGTCCAATAGAGGCCATGCTCTGAGGCAACATGAAACATGATAATTATGTGCCTGTAACATTGGCAATGCATGGGTGTTTAAATGGCTAGTAACAGCCGTACTGAATTAGAGGGAGGTGTAATGGGCTTGTTTGTACTAATCAACACTACATTTCTTGTTTACAAGCAGCAGCGAGAAACAACAATAGCAACAATGAAGCACTTCAAAACATAGTATGTGCCTGTAACATTGGCAACACATGGGCATTTAAATGGGTAGCAACAGCCATGCTGAGGTCCTGCCATGTAGGGAGGTGTAGAGAGTTTGTTTCTACTAATTAATGATACATTTCTCATTTACAAGCAGCTGTCAACTCAAGGTGCAATAACAAGTTGTAGTGTAAATAAGTTAGACGTCAAGAACCAATGAATTCTACAGGATTTAGAAAACCCTCAGACCCTTTATAGCACCCTTGCTGCACTCGGGCGCTACAGCCAGGGCCTTTGAGATTTTTAAATCCAGTAGAACCCTGGTTCTTGACGTCTAACTAATATTTAAAAGTTCCATAGTTGTTTTTCTTATCACTGCATGGGCCAAGGATTGCATGTATAACCAATACTTTTGGTTTGTTCTGCACTGCAAATGTAGATCATGTATACAATAATTATTTATCATTACTATTATTTATTGACAAGAATACCCCACAGGTTGTCAATGACGCATTCATAATTTGGCATACACCATAATTAATATTATAGAATTATAGCCCACACCTAATGGTGACACATTTTAGTCCTTGAGGTGATGATTTATATATTATTCAGATGCTTTGGAACCAACATGATTTTGATAAGGAGGTTGTTATTATTATTATTATTATTTAATGGGCTTGTAGATGCCCAGGCAAGCTAACTTGCCAGGCTAGGCTGCAGGCCTTTGAAGGTGCCCATATCTAGATTGCTTCCAAAAATTATCCAAGCACAGCTTGAAAGTTGCAACTGTTGGTGCTGAAATGATGAAGTCAGGTAAGGAGTTCCATAGATTGACTATTCTATTTGTAAAAAAGTTCTGCCTAACAAGTAATCTTGATCTTTCTTTAAAAAGCTTTAGAGAGTGGCCCCTGGTGGTAGCAGTATTTAAAGTAAAAAATGTAGATGGGTCCAAGTCATAATGTCGTTTAAATATCTTATATATTTCAATCACATCACTCCTTTGACGTCTGCAATACAGAGAATAGAGATCCAAAATTTCAAGACGGCTTTCATAAGTCAAGTGGGCTAATCCGCGAAGGTGTTTAGTTGCACGTCTCTGAACCTTTTCAAGGGTGTCGATGTCTCTGGCCAAGTACGGACTCCAAGATTGCACACAATATTCCAAATGTGGTCGAACATACATCTTATACAAAAATATAAACATATCAATAGAGTCGATTCTAAAAGAT
Organism: Dysidea avara; assembly: GCF_963678975.1. Taxonomy (NCBI): domain Eukaryota; kingdom Metazoa; phylum Porifera; class Demospongiae; order Dictyoceratida; family Dysideidae; genus Dysidea; species Dysidea avara. The sequence goes on from NC_089280.1 coordinate 30,098,651, forward strand.
CTCCTAATAAACCCAAGAACCTGTGTAGCCTTGACTGCAGCTTTTTGGCAGTGTAGAGATGGCTTGAGATCACTTGTGCACCACAATCCAAGGTCCTTCTCCTCGTTCACTAGTTCTAGGTCAGTAGATACATTTGTAGTGCCATCGTACATGGTGTATGATGCAGGAAGAGAGTTACCAATCTGCATTACTTTGCATTTGGCTGTGTTAAACCTAAGCAACCAAACACTTGACCATTGCATTAACCTGTTGATATCGTGTTGTAGTTTAAGGCTGTCATGAAAAGATTTGATGACCGAGTATATCTTGGTGTCGTCTGCAAACATCTTCAAATTACTCTCAATGAGGTCAGGCACATCGTTGACATACAATATAAATAACAAGAGACCCAAGACTGAACCTTGAGGTACTCCGCTCTGAACACTAACCCAATCTGACTGGGTTGTACAGTTTCAAATATAACTACAGGGACCTCAGAAACTGTTCTCTATAATGTAGATGCAGAGCCCTTTAATTTATATGGAGAATCCTTTAAGAAAGGTTACACAGTACTAGCTTGCCAGTGATCATGATATCTCTGAAATTTTCTAGAATACTTTGTTGGTACAGTGTACATGCCTGTCAGTAGATGATAGAGTTTCCAATCATGATAATAATTATATCTCCAGTACAGGGGCGAATCTAAGGGGGGGCTGAAGCCACCCCCCTTCACTTTTAGGCTTTACTTGATCAATATGCTGAGGATTATAATGAAAATTTGTCTTAGCATAATTAAATTATCAGGGGTGGATCTAGAAATTTTCAGAGGGTTTTTCTGGTTCTCTGGAATTGCAACTTCAGCCTAGCTGCAAGTTGAAGACCAAAAGAAAAAGTCACTACATGCTTTTCAACATTGTGAAGGTGATTTCAAAGGTAAAAGTATGAATTTTGCCAATAGAAAGAGCTATAAAATATATAACTCTTTGTAATTTTTATCACCCAGACAAATTGTAGGGGTGTGTAGAGTGGTTTCTGGAACCCCAGAATCCCCCCTAAAACCGCCCCTGATTATATGATCACTTACTCATAACCCCACCTTATAAACATCTTTCCAAAGCATTATCAGTGGATTTATGCTAAAGGTTATGCAACAAGGACCCGGATCAGCATTGGAGGTGTAAAGATCAAAATACTCTAATAGAACAGTCATCTAACTACTCTAATAGAACATTCAGTGTAAGCATAAAAGTTGGTTCTCCTATACATACAATGAAGTGCATTGGTCTGTTTAAAAGACTAGCTTGTTCATCTACTTGTGTAGATATTACCAGTACTGGTATACTTAATTCAGGTACACAATTTCCATTGAAAATGCTCTCAGATTCAGTCTTGAGTTTCAAAATTTTCCAGTTTCAACATTATTATTTCAACATCATTGTTCTATCATGCATGCAATTTTGAGAGGGTGGATCATGTGCTTGGTCGTCTGAACCTACCCAAACCTTTACATTAGCAAATGCTGCAGAGAGCCATATATCATACAGTACGATAGTACTGTATAGTAGGGGTTGGTAAGAAATCATGGTTTCATGGATTTTCGCACCTTAAAAAACAGCCTTGCAATAAGTTTTACCCAAAAACACCACCTGGAATACATTAGTACTGCTGTAGTGAAGCTGTAATGATGCTGTACCTTGGTTAAACGAAGAGAAAAGTCGAATGTTTTGATGTACAGTGAGTTTTAAAATTTTAGAAATATTTCGTCTGCCAGTCTGCCTGCTGTAAGACCCAGTTGCGCTAGGAGTACGGCTCCAGAAATTTCAGACAGTCAAGGTAATGATGGCAGATTCACGAATCTGTTGTTCCGATTACATTCTGTCCACTGCACCATGCTGTTTGCTTTCATCATTCATATCATTCATTCGCTTCTTTGTTCTTCTCAAAGGATAATTAATAGTTGAGGCGCTTAATAGTTGCAGCGCGTCCTACAACACAAACACGTGATTTTAACAATTCATGTGCGTAATTAAGACGAGGGTGAACGGGTGTAGTACCCAAGGAGTGCGAATTTTTTTTTTGGGGCCCACTTTGACTTAAATTTTTCACTTTTTGTGAACTTACCGTTTTCATTTGTTTTACGGAGTCACATTTCTCGGTTGAATGGCATGACATAGCCATGCAGTGTATTCCTCACAATATTGTGAACTCTATAGACAGCTACGTGGGTGAACATTTCCTTCCTCAACATGGCACGTCTTCTTGCAACACGTGGCCATGGGATGACTGCATGAGGCCAGACTAGCTGGGAGTGATCGTAAGACCTTGTCACAAATAGTGGCTTGTGAAATTGAATGTAGTCTATGTGGTGTGACAGTTTAAGCTGCAATCGTTGGTTAGTTGCATGCTCTGAGACTACATGAGTAGCTATCTGGCTTGCACGTGGATGTCATGGGTTAAGTTTGTGACCCCAGTAGTTGGTTTGTTTGATTGAAATAATATCTAATCATGTCTGTGAAGTGGAATTATAACTAGTTAGCAGGGCCGCCAAGAAAATTTAGGGGGCCTGTGGCTAATCAAGAATGTGGGGCCCTATAACTACAGTTAATGTAGCTTTGGGACCTGGGACCCAGGGAAAATTTCCCCAGTTGTCCCCCCGTCAGCGGTCCTGATAATTAGCATCACTTACTCCGCTAGTATTTACATCAACTGGGTTAATGGGAACAGAAGTGCTCTGGCTTTTGCTATAGCTACGTGATAAGATTGATATACTCTAATAGAGCAGTCACTCTAATGAAGCGGTCATAGTATTAGAGTAGTGTGTAACAAGCTATGTAAGGATTTTTATGGAGTTTGTTAGCTATAAATGTGTAGCTGGTGAGGTAGGCAGCTATTGTCAGCTGGCTGTGACCTTTTTTTTTGATACCAAACCAGATGCAATGTTGTGTCATATCAACTATACTTCCTCCGCCACTGCTGGGTAGTCATTTTATATAGTCTTAATTACCAGTTGAGCTTTTTTTGAGGTAGCTAGCTAACAATGTCTTTGAGGGGCAGATCCATCTCGGGATCTAGACTTCTAAAAGTGAGGGTTCCACTCTTAATGGTGGGCACACCAGCTATGTTTTATGGTAAAATCATTAACATTTAGGCCATTAGAAATGCAGCTAAAGCCTTTAACAGTCGCTGTAATAGCTTTAAAAGACAAAACGATAATTATTTTAGAGGTGCTTATTGCATACAAAGGTAAAAGACAACTGCTTTAAGTGATATTTATACTATGTGGAAAACAAAAAGAGTATAATATAGCTAGCTAGCTAGACAGAAAAAGTAAAAAAACTAGCTATTTAAAAAATTAAAAAATTTTAAAAGGAAGTAGGGATTGGTATAATATACATGCTACAAAAAGTAAGGAAACAAGCTCAAAAATGTTACAGCTGAAATGAGAAATGATCCAGCAGTAAAAAGTAAGGAAACAAGATTAGATGACTGCTTGCTAAAATGAGACACACTTTAACTAATTTGATGGTCTCATTCCAAGATGCTAGCCAATAGTAGGCATTAAATGTGTCTCATTTTAGCAAGTAGTTGTCTAATCTTGTTTCCTAACTATTTACTACTGGATCATTTCTCATTTCAGCTGTAACATTTTTGAACTTGTTTCCTTACTTTTTGTAGCATGTATATTATACCAATCCCTACTTCCTTTTAAAATTTTTAATTTTTTAAATAGCTACAGTAGTATCTAAAAGCAGTATATAAAATATCTACAACAGGCAGAAATATGCATTTTATGTGAAAATGTCTGCAAATTGCAGTATTTTAGCATCTATTTTTCACCTGGGGGAATGCCCCTAGACCTCCCTAGTTCCAACATATACAAAGAAAGCTTGGAGGTGTGCACCTCCACCCAAGAGATTAGTATCTTGAGTTAGCCCCCCCCCCCCCTCCCCCCTTTATAAATCCTAGATCTTCCCATACAGTATACTATATACTCTCATTGCCAGTTAGGCTTGTGCTGATTATGCCAGCATAATTTGAGGCATAATAGGTAGCTAAAAGCTTTGAGCATAATGCCAGCATAATAGGCACAATTTTTGTGCACTGGATATCAGACTGAGAGAGGCTGAAACTCTGTTTATTTTGCATGATGTAGTGTGCAAACATGGTAAAAACCAGATTTACAGCTATATTGTGAAGAAAAGATTAGTTGAAGATCGATATACTCTAATAGAACAGTCACCGCATGTTGAAATATCCTAATAGAACTTTCACAGATATATTAGATACTCTAATAGAGCAATCAAGACACAGCTTTATATGAGCATATTTGGAGCATAATGGGACACAACTGGGCATAATTGGAGCATAATAGGGATAATTTTGGAGCATTGCTCAAAAGCATAATAGACAATTTCAAAAGTATAATAGGCTCAGGCCAATTGCCAATTCCCCAGAAATTATAATCACAAGTACACAAAAGAAAATTTGGAATTTTCAACTAGAGTAGGGACCATAGCACATCAATAAAAAGTACTGAAACAAGCTAAAGTAGTGCATAATATTAAATCACAGTAAAACAATAAGAAGTGTTATATCCCTACTGTGCTCAAGATAATGGAAATGCACAGTAGGGATATAACAATTCTTATAGTAGGGCATCTAAGAATTCCAACAGAAATATATATATATTTCTTAATAGCTAGCTACTACTATAACTTGGTCTCTTACAGTATGCACTAGCTTTGTTATTAACAAACATATTGTATTACCATTTACATTCCAAAAAACCGTGGTATTCACTATACAGTCAAGTTAATTTATCTTACATTGTTACCAACTTCACAATTTAGACACTTGCAACGGCAGTTAAGGGCGAACACAGGAAGCAAAATCTGTAAAAGTTGTTTACCACAAGCCTAGCTATAAGAGCTTAATAAATAAATTGTTTATTAATAACCTAAAGAAAAATAGAACAAATTAACTGGGTTAGCCATTTTAAACTTTTGTATTACAGTAGACCAATAACTATAGAAAGGCTGAAAACGCCAACTCTGCAGACTAGCTACCAGGTTCCAATAAAGCACACAGTCAAATCAGCAAGTAGTTATAATCAATGTTCATAACATTCATTGCAATTGGCTAACTATAATAACAATTACACCTATGAAATGGTGCTGATAACTTGATACAGCATGATCACACATGGCAGCCAATGGTATACCACACCTGTGGTAGAGATCAAAAGTGTCACACTGTGGTATGTAACTGATATACCATGGCAAACTGTGTAACTATCATTGGTACCTGCCATATGTGCTGGACCATCTGCACATTAAACATTTTAATGCCAGGAATAGGGACCAAGCATTAAACATCAGCACCGCTCATGTAGCTATGTAACGTGCATGATGATTTTACTTTTTTAAAGAGCATGAAGTTTTCCTACCAGTGACTTCAACATACTGTAAAGAACAAACAAAAGCATTGGTACCTGCTTTACATGCAAAACAACTAATTGCACGCTAGCTACATAGCTACATGAATGGTGCTGGTGTTTAATGCTTGGTCACTGTTCCCGGCATTAAAATGTATGGTCCTGTACGTATGGCAGGTACCAATGATAGTCACTTATATACCACAGTTTGCCACGGTATATCAGTTATTGAGTTATATGAAGCTGTTTAAACCATATGCTAGATTAAATGTTCACTTTAATTTCTTTACGCAGCAAGTTATCAATAGTTGGAACAGCTACGGCTTACCACAAGAGATAGTTTCGTCAAACACCATTGGACTGTTCAAAGCCAAATTAGATAAGTACTGGGAAACAGGATATGGATATGGACATACATTTAGGGTCAATTGTATAGAAGCTAAAAAGCAACTCTACATTTCCTTGGTTAGTTCACAAATAATGTACTGCTCACAAATATGGAGACCTCCGCTAATTAGAGATATAATGCGTGCAGCGTAGAGCTACAAAATTCATACTGAATGACTACATCTCATCTTATAAATCAAGGCTACAACAACTGAATTTATTACCACTAATGTACATCTATGACCTCAATGATTTAATGTTTCTGATCAAATCCTTGAACACAACAACAGACAACTTTGACATCAGAAATTTTATTTCTTTCAATACCAACAGCACTAGATCTGGAAGCCACTTGAAACTACGCCACCCTAGGACAGTATCCACCACTCATAATCATCTCTATTTCAATCGAATTGTAAGACTTTGGAATCATCTACCTGTTATAAACTTATCCTTACCAGCTTATGACAACAAACAAAAACTTACAAAACATCTATGGGACCATTTTATGGTTAACTTCAACTCTATTCATGTCATCTCTTATGTCCATGCCACCGATGCTCAAGACAACCAATCTCTATCAATTTTCTTTCCCTTTAATTACAGACACTGATCTGCAAACTAGTGATAAATACATAGTTACTCTACATAGTTCGTAGTAAGTAATTGTAATGTAGTTAATTATAATTAATGTGAGCCTTTGTTCATTTCTGGCTATTTCTGGCTGTGGGCACAGATTGCCCACAGACCTTTGATGCAGGTTTTCCTACATCAAAAAGCATTATAAATAAATATTATACTATATGAACAAAGGCTTTTTTAGCCTAACACTATAATAATTATTTATTGTTTCTTGTACTGCATATCAATGAATTAATACTAATACTATATCACAACGCAGTGCTTTTGATCTCCACCACAGTTGTAATACATACCTTTGGCTGCCATGTCATCAAGTTATCAACACCATTTTATAGGTGTAACTGTTATTATAGTTAGCCAATTACAATGAATGTTGTGAAAATTGATTACAACTACTTGCTGATTTGACCGTGCTTTATTGGAATGTGGTAGCTAGTCTGCAGAGTTGACGTTTTCATTCTTTCTTCTACTATAGTACTACAAAAGTTTAAAAAAGGCTAACCCAGCTATTTTTCTTTAGGTTCTTAGGCTCCTATACTAGGCTTGTGGTAAGCAACTTTTACAGACTTTGCTTCCTGTGTTCAACCTCAATTGCAATTGTAAGTGTCTAAATTGTGAAGTTGGTAACAATGGATGAAATTTAAATAACTACCTTGACTGGATAGTGGATACCACAGTAATGTAAATGGTAATATGATATGTTTGCTAATAACAAAACTAGTACGTGATTAGGAAACCAAGTTAGTAGTGGCTAGCTATTAAGATATATACATATCTCTGTTGGAATTCTTAGATGCCCTGCTTGGTTACATTGTAACAAATTTCTTTAGTTAACACTGTGACTCATGTACTGTCTACATGTATCAGGTGTTGGTATTAAGTTTCACTTTACTCACTGATTTGTATTTATCAGACATAATGGTGTACTAACTAACTAACCACAACACATACATTGTTACGCTACATAGCTATGCATGTGTACAACAATACATGTCATCTCATGGTATTCAGAGATAGCTAAGATGCAATACAATAATTAATGTTGTTGCATGGAGTAATTCTGCACTGGTAACTATTTCCTTGCCACATAGTGATCACCTCCACCCTCAAAGCAGAGTCACAGCTAGTAAATGAATACCGTATAACGGGAGTGATTCGCGGAAGAAAACATTTGCGAAGAGAGAAAACCATCATTATTATAATGAGACACAAACATTTACATTAACATTAAGGAATCCTCGGTCACATGCGACCACCAGACAGGGTTGGTTAAAAACACCTGGGTGGGCATGGCAAGGGAGTACAAAACATATGGTAAGTATACATGCATGTACATGATCTACTATTTCCTCATTCGCGAGAAAACGTTCGCGATTTATTGCATAAAGATTGGGCGTACCCACAACAGATTAATCATGGATAGCTTGACTCTATGGCTCAACTCCGACATGTTTCATACTACGCATATTAGTAGCCATGCATGATCGTTACTTCGCTGGAGAGGCAGGCATTTACGTACGATAATGAGCGCAGACGATAGTCACGCCTAGCTATTGGGGGTGGCACTAAAACTGAGGCTAAGACACGCCATTCTGGCACAGTGAATCGCTGGGCTGCAATTATATTTGCCCCATTTCTCTTGCATGAGTAGCACTATCACTGAAATTTGCATCTCTGTTCGAATGGTCTTGCGCCTCACTGGCTATACCGCCACGCATACGTATATAGCAGTTTAGCGATTAGCAAGGCGAGTAGCTACCCACTTATGCGCTCATTATATGAATGCTACATCAAATGATCCATTTAAACAGTTTTTAAATTTTAGGATAATTTTTGCAAGAAAACATTCGCGAATGCATCTAAAATCTCGAAATTCGATCGCAAATGTTTTCTTCCGCGAATCATTCCCGTTATACGGTATTAGTTAACTAGCCACCACACAATAAAAACCTTCTAAGTATTTATACTGCAATACTGCCAATATTCTTCTTTCCTTCTAACAATAACATGTGAGTTTGCATGCAAACATTGTAACACCATGCAGTATAGCATAGGTAGCTAGCTAGTATTCTGTTGCTTGCTTAAACTGAGATTGAAAACTACTGCTTTTGCCAGTCAACCATGCAGTGAAGCTGTAGCCAATCTTTAGGTGAATACAACAGTACAATGGTGGATCCAGGATGGAACATTTGGCCTCACCTTGTGGAGGAGCCAGCCATACTTCTGATTAAAATAGCTACAAACCTTTATGTCAGGCTAAATATACACATTTTACCAGCAATTTATTACAAATTCACCTGAAACCAAAGCAAACCAAAGTCAAAGTAGCTGTGAAATATTGTCACCCAACACTTTTGTGCCTATTACCCACTTCTAAATATAATTATCATGTTGCTGTTGTTTGAGATATTCACAGCCTTTTAAACAGCTTTTAAGACCTCACAACCATCTGAAAAGGCCATAATGGCAAAAATCAACAGTAAGGCACTACCAAGAGGTGATTATTTGCTGCTTCAAAAATGCAGCACTGAACTAGAGAATCTGGCTCTCTCCAACCACTTACAACTTGTTGTATAGGGTGGAGCTGGCAAGAGGAGGGGCACCTGTTTGTGCCCCTCCCCTTGCCAGCTCCTGGATCGCCCCTGCAGTATAAACAAATTATAGAGAGTATTCAGGGATCTGCAGCCAGATTTTGTTTCAATAATTATTTTTGAACAATTAGCATCACTAATAAGAGTATTTTGCAGTAGCGTATCTACAGCAGGGCTTTGTAGGGCCTAGGCCCTGGTAAATTTAGCTAGTACCCTACCAAACTGAAGACTACTAAACCCACAATCACCAAATTTTCATGGGTCATTTCATCATCTAACAAGTGAAACTAGTTATTCTATACTAAATTTTAGTATTGAGCTGTCACGAAGTGCAATAGTTATGGTGATTCTAATTAATGCCTATCAATCAAGCACGTGATTAAATCACTTGTTGGTGATATTGATAAGGACGTGTCTTCCTGGTGTTCTTGTAGTTCATATCTATAGATACTTGTAAGATTTCATCAGGTATAGGTATAGTATTGTCTTGTTCTAATGTTTTTAGTGTTACTGTACAATCTGAACAGGTTAAATAACTAGCCACTTCATGAAAAATCTAAAAGCATGTTTTTTGTAGCTGAAATGGCAGCTGTTAAATTTCAAAGTTTTTCTGGGCCTGCCTTCAGCAGCATATACAGTGCCCTAGTTGTACCCGACCAATAGGGAAAGTCTAGATATGCTACTGGTACTTTGTGCATTATTATATGCTTTTGCTTCAGAATCAAAACACACGGTAGTGTGTTGTGCGGCCCAAGAAGCTGGCACGCCACACTGTGAGTGCGGTAAATTGATAGGAAGAAAGAAAACATGATTTTCATGCATATGTAGCTCCGTGATCTCTTATCAGATTGGAACCAAATTTACTACGGACGTGCCCATGCAGTAGGGTAGTCCACATACAAAATTTGAAGAAAATCACCCCAGCCATTTAGATTCAAGCGATCAAAGTTTCGGGGTTTTTTTCTTCTAGTCTTCTTTTCGCACACTTTGCAAAATCTGCCATAAATTCAAACACATACTACAATCAAGCTGAAATTTGGTAAACTCAAAGGACTCATTAAAGTATAGATAGTATATACTAGTACGTATATACTATCTATGGTTAAAGCGAACCTCAGTAACAAGTTTGGTGGGAATCCGATAAAGAATCATGGAAGTATGACCAATTATTTGCATAAATAAGATCAAAATTCTGTCATGCCCACAGGGTAAACTCTTTGAAGGAATGAGCTGAAAATTACTATGTAGATGGAGTAACAATTGTAGGAGTGCTTTTTTGTGGTTTGAAAGGAATCCAGATAAAAGGCCATTGAGAACCAACCTGTGCCACAATTACGTGATCGAGTTTTAAGAATAAAAAATAGGAAATGGTTACTAAACCAAAAGGTTTTTATTTTCGCATCTAGTAGTTGCCCCAAGCATTCCCCGAGCATTTGACCTTAAGGGATGCGAAAAGTAGCATTAGCATTAGGGTTGGGTTCAGCTTTGGTTTCTTTTTCACCTTTAGCTTACATTCTTCTTACTATATATAGTGAGACTACTACGTGAGTAACATTTATAAGGTAGAAAAGTAGGATTAGCTGGTAGCTAGCAGCAGTAACACAGTGGTTAGCACACTACCTACAGTTCCAGCATACGCAACCATAATAGCACTTACTTTGTTTCATTGATTCCACGCAAGAATGATGAAGAAAAATCAGCAGAAATATTACAGAGCTCAAATGGAGTTAGTCTAGCTCTAAATATTGCGCTATACACGTTTACAAATGATTGCCAAAATGCAAATAACTACCAAAAACCACAATCAATATTTCCATTCATTTAAAGTGCCTAAGACTGCAATATTTAGAACTAACTGTAGTCTAACTCCATTTGAGTTCTGTAATATTTTTGCTGGTATTTCTTCATCATTCTCACGTGGAATCAATGAATAAATAGGCAGTAAGTAGTATTATGGTTACGCCAAATTGGCGTGCTATGACATTTCCAAGAAACTGAAGAAAGCTGCCTACACAGACAAAAGCGATTGATGGGTCCAGCAAGAATGTAGAGAGGGATATCAGCATGTTTGACTTGTAAAACTTGGTGACAATTGGTGAGATCAGCATTTTTGATGGATTTTGGCCTTGATAACAGAGCCGCCAGAGCCACCAGAGCCACCCTCTGGATGAATGCAACTAAACAAGGATTCAGTATGACTTTAGAGAGGCAAAACATCACGTTCGGTGTGCAAGATTTCTTTGATCTTTATCACGGTTTTCAGCCCCACTCCAAGGGATCATTTCGGCGTGATATCATTCTGAGAGGCGTAAAGCCCCCCTTTCCGCTGCCTATGGCTCAATCTCTAAGCTTATGAGTAAATTACGGGGTGCAAATCACCAAATTCGCCCACACTAAAGTTTCTCTCTATACAGTCAGTACTGTCTTCTTGGCGTGTACGCGTAACTAGACCTTATGTGTGCCACCGCGTGGTCTGGACAAAACCGGAAAAAAGTTGCTACGGCTTCAAGTTTCACGATAGTTTACGAGAAATGTGAATGCAAATGTATCGAGCGTTCTATTGCAAAAACCTTCCCTAAGCGGATTAACTCGCCATGCAGCAAATATGTTATATACTTTTACTCAATAACTTACTTTGTACCAGTGATACTCTATCTTTTAGCACGATTCCCTTGTATTAGGCCACTCCAATTGGTATTTATGTTTCTGGTCCTTTGGAAATCAGTTTTATGTGCGGGCGGGCGGAATTCAGCAACAAAGCAACAATGAAGTGACTGCTCAATTAGAGTATTTTTGTGATTTACTGACTGTTCTATTAGAGTATATCGATCCGTATTATGCACTCTACCCATTTCTTGCAAGTTTTCACTGATAAAATGCAAATTGTGACACTTAGATAGTTAGATTTAGCATACTTGTTGCAGCTCAATATTTGTTTCTGAAATCCAGGTTTTTCAAAAAGCTGATGCGGGCATTTTACCCATGTATTTCTGAAATTTCACATTCTTCAAAAAGGATGCGGGCGGTGGACCAGAAACATAATTACCAATTGGAGTGGCCTTAGCATTAAAAATATTTCGTTGGCATGGAATGCGTACTTTTTTTGCCCTTAAAAATGGCGGATGCGTTATTTTTATGATGTAACTAGAGATAAAGTGCCACGCCTTGGCGCGCACAAGGTCTATATGCAGGCCGCGCTCCCTGTTAACGCTATAACTATTACTGTATAATTATCTATTTAGTATTGTGTATTTATTTAGTGGAGGAGGCTAGAGTGGAGTAAATCGCCGTCATGGACGTGAGAACAGTCGTTTTGACTTTGTTTTTTGCTGTCAGTAGCTTGTGTGATGCCACTGATGGTGATGATCGTCCGTTGTACTTACTCGACCTTTACGACTGTATCGACGACTACGAAGATTACTGCCACAACATTCCGGAATTTACCGTCCACGCTGCGATAGAGTTAGCCAACAACCGCACAGATATACTGCCTGGATATACCCTACATACGCCAATAAACGTTATCAGTGTTCCAGTTGGCTCTGTAAGGAGAAGAGAGGTAATGTATAATTCAGTGTAATAGCTAATGACCCCCAAAACACCTTCGCTGTAAAAAAAGGTGCGTCCAAGAAACCATAACCCCATGTAAAAGCAGCTCAGCTGTAGAAAAAGATTCCATGAAGCTAGTAACTGAAAGAGCTGACATCTGGAGTGGCCAAGAATCAATTTTACTACAACTATGATTATCGCAAGAATAATTTGGCTGTACAACAGAATGTAACGGCAACAATGCAAAAACTGATATCTGAAGTGGCCAAGAATAAATTTACTTTATATGTTGATATAACTAACTACAATTACTAATGAATTCATAACATTGAATCTTAATCATTCAACTATGTTCTATATAAAATTCACCCTTGCTACATCCTAAATTAATAATTTGGCCGTCTTTTTTCTCTATACTGAGTATTGAAAAAGGCGGCCAAATTAGCTATCAACCAATTAGAGTTACAAAGAATTAATTTAGCAGGGGTGAATGTTTAGAGCACAGTTGAATGAATATTATAAATTCTTTAATAATTGTAGTAAGTTGTATCAACATAACAATTTTTATTCTTGGCCGCTTCAGATATCAGCTGTTTTGGATGCCAGTCACTTTTATTTACCCGTTTTACAGCCAAGGTATTCTTGCAGTAAGCATAGTTGTAGTAAAATTGATTCTTGGCCGTTCCAATATCAGCTCTTTCAGTTACCACTTCCTTGGAGTCTTTTTCTACAGCTGAGCTGTTTTTACATGCATGGGGTTACAGGTACTTGCAGTTTCTTGGACACACCCTTTTTTACAGTGAAGACATTTTTGGGGGATGTCACCAATTTTATCAGTTATATAATTTACAGACTCAATGATCAAGCCATGGAGTGTGTGATGAATTCTGCATTGTAGAGGTGTTGCGACCAAACACAAATCTGCTGATTAAGTGGGGAGCATACACTACTAACTCAAAAACCATGGTTTTCCTATAGGAATTCAAATTCATGGATTATTCATATAGTGAAACATTAACGTTTCATGGACTATGAATTTTATATGCACCCTATGAATTACACATGAACTATCCCATTAAAATTCTATGATTTTTGTATATTATCCCATGAAAGTCACATGAATTGACCATGAATCTACTGCCAAGTAATGGATGAAAATGACGTGAATACTCCATGAAGTGCACCATGAAATTTACATGAATAACTCATGAACTTATCAATAAAGTTTACATGGATATCTCATGAATGTATTAGTGAAATTCACATGAAGTATCATGTTCTGTGAATCTGGCTATGACACTATGAAATAACCATGGATAATATGGATTACAGAGCATTGCACAACAGTTTCTTTGTGGTGGAGAACTACAAAGCTGTGGCTCCAAAATTCTTACAAAAGTTCAGTACAAAATGTGAATCAGTACAAAATGTGAATTACAACTGATTATGAACTACAAAGATATTTTACCCATGTCCTTTACAAATCAAAATAATGGGCTACAAATTGTATAATAACATCCATGTATAACACAGAGTTGTTAAAAATCTTTATGCAGCTAAAGTTTTAATTGAAAGTAGAATCATGAAGATAAAATGGTTACAGGGCACATGTATGTAAATGGCATAAACGGAGAACCAGGCCTCAAAGATTTTGCTGCACTCCTTGAAGGGAAAGTTTCTAACACTGTGCATATAGTCGTACTGTATCATATATTGTCCAAACTTGAACTTAGAATTTCAACAACAAAAAAATGGTTTACTTACATTGTTATATGGGCACGTATACTCTGTTTCTTTACAATTGCTTAGGGAGGAGTGTTGTTAAAATCTGTAGACAACAACAGCAAGTAGCTAGAGACACTTTTATGGTAGATACTCAGAAATGGTCTATTGGAAGCCCTTATCATGTTGCAAGCCACTATATCATTTCAACTGTATAGAACGGTTGCACAAATAATAATTAATAGACATGCTTAGCAAAATGTATGGTAAGAATCCATATCATTGCCCTTGCCACAATTATAATCACAATTCAAAAAATGCATATTGGATACAATGCAACTATGGATAGTTTAGCCACTACCACTTGGCCACTACAGTGCTGCATTCACCTATTATAAGTTTTTTTGTATTAATGTACTAGAAGGATGAGTGGCCTGGTTTCTGAAGTTACAATAAAATTCCCTGGGATGCTTACAATGCCAGATTCCTATTCAGGTTTACCATTGTTGAAGACAAAGTTATGAACTGACAGGGACCTGTTTCAAAACTGACATGTGGGCGAATACACACTATTTTTCACAGAAAGCTAACTCTAGTATGTTAGTACCAGATTATTCAGTAACACAAGATTATCATAGTTGGCTCTACCACAGCAAGACCCCGGACAATGAAACACGCAATTTTACCAGTGTCTGACTGTACAAATTCCACACGTTTCACTGTAACCGGTCTATTGCTGACAGTGTACAGTGCAACTGACTATTGAATAATTGGCACTGTATTACCTAGCCCAGTCTGTTATTAACACTTTGCAGTGACCAGCACTGTTTCTTCCTTGCTTGCTAGTAGAACACTTTGCAAATGTTTGTTTCGTTTCTGTGGCCCAATGGTATGCATCGCATGTGCGTTTGTTTACAATGTGGTAAACGTAAGCAAAATTGTCATCGTTTCATCAATAAAGCTGCCTTCGTAAGTATATGCACAAGTGGATCTATCACTTTACTCAAATACTTAAAATTTAATGCTGGAAACCCTTCTGTATGTCCATCTGTCTGTCCCTCCATCAGCCTTTCATCTGAGTTCACACATTCTTTTTGCAAGTTGCTGTACATGTCAAAGTGGGTTTTTACACCAAAGTAAGCACTCATCACCTAAGAGTAAAATAACTTTTAAATGAAGCTTCTAACTGCCATCTTTCGTTGTTTTGATTGCAAGGGTGTAGAGCAAAATAGCTGGAATTCTTTCTGTGTAAACTGCATGCAAGCCGCAGGAAAATACCTGTGCCATTCAGCTTACACATGCCTGTTTAAGGCAGCTTTACTACCCACAAGAGCTATGTATGAAATGTATAGTATAGTGATTTCAGTGAGGTTGTTTGCTTATAACATCGATTGTAGAATCTTTTTCTGCTTTGATACCCTTTTTGGTTATATACAACTTTTTTGTGTGTACATATTTTTTGTGCATACTTTTTCAAACCTTATTGGTGAACTTTTAACTGGTATAAAGAACTTTCATGTCTCACTACATGCAGTGAAACATTATAATGCTCAAAATCTGTCAGTGGCTAAGGGCTGTGCCCTGCACTTATAACTCACTATATCAAATCTAGAAACCACCTTGATATCTCCTTCAAAATTTACTAGATTAATGATAATTTTTGGTGAATAACATACGTAAACTATTTTCAATATACTTATGCTGGGTTCCCTTTAATTCCTAAATGTCAAATATAGTTTAAGGCCGGTCTAGTATTACATTATTCTCCAATTAAAATCCAGCTACTAAATCATTCTTTAAATTGCAATACACATTCACCATTATAATATATCATTCTTTGTTTTCCATTATGAATGTTAGAGTAGTTTTGCAATTGACTGCTCTATTAGGTTACATCTGACTGCATTATTGGAGTTATTAATGCATGTTCCTGATCCACATTTCCTATTACACTGTAGGAATACTGTTTGTCCTGTTTCCATTCAAGTTGTATACAAGTATAAGGAAATTAGAAATTTCAAGTTTGATCAGGGATCAAAAAAAAGTGGTGAAACAAGGGAGGTCACTTATACTTGAAGATATACTAGTGGACATTTAGTTCAGTGACGGTTTTTCAATCATGGGTGGACTGAATAAGGGGTTAATGTTCATTTGAATATCTCCTGGTGTAGGCAATCTCCCTTGTTTTTCACCACCTTTTTATGTTCCCTAATCAAATTTGAAATTCCTAATTTTTGTTTACTTTATAATTACTTTGGTGCAAAAGCCCACTTTACATTTGTATGAGATGTATAGTGATTTGATTGAGGTTGTGTGTTTAATACCTCAATGGTAGAATTTTTTATGCTTTGATAACCTTTTCAGTTATATACAACTGTTGTCTGTACATATTTTTGACTGGTGAACATGCAAATGCTGTACCAAAGAAAAGAATGTACGTATTGTTTTTGCCTGAATGCACACCAAACAACTATTTATGAAACAGCCATTACACTTCATGTTCAGGTATGTACAGCCTGTTACACAGTGTTACATATAAAGAACAGTAAGAGAAACGCCTCTACAATCAATCCAGTCACTATGGAAATATAGGCGATTCCCATTGCAAACATATATGGAAGCCTTGACTCGCTATCGCCAATTGGCACCTTGACCTGTCAGCAAAGAGAAACAGCTAGGACACAAAAGGAAAAAAAGGTAAGTCCATAATATGTGGATTGTGTGTACTGCAGTATGCTAAAAGGCACCTGTCAGGCTGAAGTGATGTTGAACTGAAGCCCATAGCCGCAGCCATTATTGGGGCGAGCCTGAGCGAGCCCCACAATGGCAGTAGTCACTTCCTATACGTCCAACCATTCCTGATTTGTATGTCTGACCATTCCTAAGAGTAGGCATTCCAGTATCCGAGATTTTTAAATAAAAAAATTCTCCGTATATTCCCCAATAGAACCCTGGCACAAAGTAACATCTCGTGTTTAACTTGGGATTTCTCCGTCGTCCGAGCTCCAATGAGGATGAAAATCGCTGTGGGGTTTGTCCACATGCTGATCATCATGAAAATCTTAGTTTTATCGTGCGTGTTACATATAAGTAAGTTTTGTGTTGTTTTGTAATCTTTTCAAGCCATGCTGTTATTGTTATTGTTATTATCTACTTTACCAGTTAGGCACTGGAGGGTGTACACAGAAGGCAGAGCCTGTTGTATGTAGAATACTTTAAAACTTAAAAAAACGTACTGTTGGGTGGAAGGTAGTCACTAGTGCTTACTTTAACGTGTGTAGTTACTTCGCTCGGGTTAGCAATTTTCAGCTCCAGAACAATTTTCTGATGGCTGTGTTATCAGCTCAAAAGTATAAACCACTTCAAAGTCGGCCAACAATGCCATAATTGAAACCACAACTCCACCTTAGGTATTGTTGCATCATTGTGGCACCTCCACTTTAGTTGTTTACCTTTATAAGTTGTTAACTTGATGGTTTTACTTACTTGAGATAGCCACTTGCCTATGGGTATACACCATTGTATTGAGAAGTGTGCAGTGGGTGAAACATATTTACTCACCGCAAAGCATACAAAGATCACTGAGATCCGATACTATCTGAAGTTACTCTCATTACATGTACAAACTTCCAGCTAGAAGCAACTATAGTTTCAAGATAGTCCAGATTGCTAGATGGCTTCCTGATTCAATTGTGCCGTTTTTCCCTTTGAAATGTATGGGGAGCCCCGGAGAAAAAATGTACCTTTCTTTCAGTTTTTAAGCACTGTGCATGCCAAAGTAGCTAATTCCAACCCAACAAACTATATATTTCTGAGATCAGCAATCAATACTCTATCTATTGAGCATATAAAAAGCCCATTTTTCCAAAATTTAAAAATCAGGCTGGAATGCCTACTAAGAGTTTACGTAATGAACACGGAAACCCCCACACTGGTAGTGTTCAACCGTATGTACAACCATTTCCAAGAGTTTATGTAACGAGATGCAGAAACAACACTTATCATCAGCCTCTCCTTTGCATGGCAAGCAATGTGCAGACCGAAGAAGCTAGACAAGAAAGGCTCAGAAGAAGAAGAGACAACGGTAGAGCCAGAAAACAAAGAGAAACTTCTGAAGAAAGGGATGCAAGGTTTGTTTTTTAGCACACGAAACAATCGTGTAACTAGCTAGCTGTCACTTCACGACTACAGATTGGCTAGCTATTATTATTATGAAAACTCAGGCTCGCTCAAACATGCTTTAGCATCTGTCTAGCCACATTACACTTGTCTGAAGGCATTAGTCAGTCAATCAGGCAGGGCAGGCAGGCAGGCAGGCAGGCAGGCAGGCAGTAGACAATTCCTCTAAATAAAAAGTTTAAAAATTGTGGCAACTTACTGGAAGTATTTAGGGTTATACAAAGGCACTTTGGACTTGGTTATACCTAACCAATACTGCCAAGGTACCATGAAGGTATTGTGAGGTTGGTTTCTAGCCAATATTGTTTTGTGAGAAACTGCAAATCTTACTATTCAGTTACTACTGTATTTGTGTTGCTGCTAAACTATCTAGTCCTGCTGTAAGCCCACAAGTTAGAAATTTCAGAGGGGTTTCTGGAACCCCAGGAAATCCCTAATATGCCTCTGACATGTGAAAGTTTCTATTACAATTTAATTTTTTCACTGTACATGTGTATCTTCCCTACCTGTTTCAAAACATTTTCTTATTGTTTTTCTTTATGTTTACAATCAATACAAGTAAGCAGCAGCTTACCACATCTGTTAAGGAAGGTGATATTACATACAGTTGTAGGGTATATATATAGTATAGGGCATGTAAGCATTCTTTTGCTACACTGAAATATAGGGCAGTGAAACTCTGCAAGTACTTAATCCACAGGTAACAGTCACAATCTCACCCTCAGGGGTGTAGCAATGGGGTTCCAAGGAGTTCAGGAACCCCCTTGAAAAATTTAGACTTCTGAGTTTACAGCAGCCTAGGCCTTACATACCATTTAGTGTGGCAGGACAAAATGAGTGAGTAATAGTGCCTGGCACAGCACAACAATTGATGAAGCTTGCATTTATCTCTCGGGGAAGGATTTACAGAGTAACATGAGCCCCTTGCTAAAAGATCAGTATACTCTAATAGAGCAGTCAGGTATATACAGTGAAACCTCATTAATAGGGCCGCCTATGGGACCCATGATAAGTGGCCCTATTAGTGAAAATCTCATTAATACAGCCATAAAACAAAGTGGCCTTAATATCAAGGTTTTCAACTAACAAACACCTGGCTAGTTGCCGTAACAGCAATTTACAATTGGCATAAATACACTATAAGTTCCATCACAGGAATATGCCAAGCATAATGGCTGGAAAAGCATGAAGTATATTGCCAGAATTTATAGGTATAGCTTTTGGCAGCTACTTAGGAGCAGTAACTTTTGCAGTGATACTTTAATTACCTGCTCAGCTGGCCCCTTTATTGAGGGAAAATTGTGTTAGTTTTTTATGTGGCCACTGGCCTTAATAATGAGGTAGACCTATTAATGAAAATTAAATCAATGAAATAGTATAGAAATTACATTTGGACTTTCTGGATCTGGCCACTATAACAAGGTGGCCTTTTTAATGAGGTGGCTGCTAAGTGAGGTTTTACTGTACCCTAATAGAGTAGTCAGGTGTACTCTAATAGAATATACATGTAAATATTCATATGTTAAGGGAACTTCATTAGTGGAGTTTTCAGACATTCTAACATTTAATAAATGCAAACTGAGTGTGACCTTATACAGCTGTAGCTTTGGTGTGCAGTGTTTAAAGATATATAACTCCAGTAATTTATCACTTGAGCATGTAGAATGAATCCATGCTATGCATATGTAGATATAATGGTTTGATTGTAAGCCATTCCATTTGTATCAGTGGATTCATGGTTCCTATACCAGTGGAATAACTATCACTTACAGATGTTTATATGTGTCTCTATTGTTATGCTGTCTGTTTCCGCAAGGTAGTTCTAGTTTCATCCCAGGGGCACTTATATGCATTATAATTAATGTACTATTTTTTGCATAAAATATAGCAATTTGCTGAGTTTTGATTCATTAAATGTTAAAAGTCTCTCATCAGCTGGGGGCTGTACCCCAAACCCCTGCTTCTGGTAACTCAATACTGCTATTGGAACCTCCCCTTTAGTTACGCCCCTGCACCCTACTTCATATTTACTAGGACAACTGCTTGCCTGTAATAGATTTTTTAAAGTGCAAAGCAGCAAAGGAATAGTGGAATATATCATGAATGCATGTTTAATGATTTATAAAGGTGACCTTATTTAGTGAAGTTTGGATATAGTCAAATTTTGTGATTGTATTACTGCATTGTATATTTGGTGCTGGTCAATTAGACACAGTACAATGACAAAGGTGTATGTTATAATCAATATAATGTAGAATTTGTGTGACACATAATTAGCCTTAGCAAATTTTGTGTACACTAGTCAGCAGAATCAATCAAACATAAATTTAATTGTAAACTTCACATTCAGAAGCATTGATTCACTCAATGTAACCATCTGTGTTTGTGTTCTTTGATTTACTCTTATGTTTACGGGAAATTGTACCCATTATTACAATTGATAACTTTTACAATGATGTACAATATGCAAGATCACAAAATGCATTCATCAGTCCAATAATAATGGGATCACCATTCAGTTTTGTAAATGAGTATACTGCTCATATTCTTGGAAATGAGACAATGTTAAATCTTTCACAGGTATAAGTAGTTTAATATCAAAACTGAAATCACATAATTATGTTCTCTGTAGGTGACATATGGATCACATCTAGTCACATCGAATAGATTTCCATATTTCCATCGTGTTGGACCAAATGCAAATGTTCTTAATTCGGTTCACCTTAAATTACTGCAAAACAACAAATGGAGGCGCGTTGGGCTGTTGTCTTCTGCAGGAATACACAGTATGGTAAGTAGTATATATGAGAAGGCTTTACTGTTTAGCTACAAGATAGGCTGCTGATTGTCTGGAGGAAGAGTTAGAAGGGGACTGTGACTTTCAAGAAAGCTGCATTGAGGTTATCAACACAGCCAGCTTTATTTTAAGTGGAAGGGAAAATGAAGATGTGTGGCAACTGACTGAGTTAAAGGTG
Organism: Dysidea avara; assembly: GCF_963678975.1. Classification (NCBI taxonomy): domain Eukaryota; kingdom Metazoa; phylum Porifera; class Demospongiae; order Dictyoceratida; family Dysideidae; genus Dysidea; species Dysidea avara. Next base: position 30,120,109 of record NC_089280.1, read on the forward strand.
CAGCTACATATAGCTATATGTAGTGTATGTGATAAGAGTCCGAATGATTTGCCTGCGGCCCAAGCCACATATCAGGAAAATCACAGGGGGCATGTATATGTACCATGCCAATTGCAGGCTAATAATGCACAGATCACCCAAGCAAATACGAGACTGACCACTGAATTTGTTATATAGACCAACTTGTAAAATTCAATTGTGGGCCAGCAGCAGCAGCTAACATGACTATATTTGTTAATGTGAATGAGCAAGTCCTAAAGGTATCATGGAAAAGGTTTAATTAAATGATTTTACAAGCATTTTAAAGCTGGCGCATCATTTACAGATTGTTTACAACATTTACTAAACATCTAGAGGGGAAAGCTTCACTGTAGCATGGTTATTTCATCTTACTCGAAAATTAGGCATGGTCTGTATTCAAAAATGCAGTGAACCATGTGAATATGCTATTAATAATAGCACTAGTTCTCACCTTAAACCAATGTTTCTCAACTCATAGGAGGGCAAGGGTGACAAGTTGCTTCCATCTGTGGCTGACACTGTTGGATGCAAAATCAAATGCATGGCTTTGTCATCAGTCAATTTTGGCTTTAGATTTTATAAAAAAAGAAATTGGTCATAGTACTCCCACATCTACATCAAGACACACGATAGTGTGTCGTGTGGCCAAGTACAGCTGGTGCGGGTGTGCAACAGACAAGTGTATATTTTACAGTAACCAAGAAAATGCTGTTTCCACACATTCATAGCTAGATAGTGCGTGGCCAGAAATAACCATTTGTGCTGTGGGGAAACTCCCTCAGGGTGGGACACCTCCCATTTCAAATAATTATGAGCTTAATCTGCCAAGCCATCACTGAGATATGTGCCTTCAAAGTTCATCTTAGTTTCTTCATATTTTTTCTTTTTCTGCTGTTTCTTATTATTATTCTTTTTGCAACACTTCCATAACTCGCATATGCTTTAGTTGATTTTCTTCACATTTGGAGGGCAGTAAGAACGTAATACAGCAGGTTTACAGTCAAAATGTCGTACATATTGAATAAAGAACAAGGGAGTTATATGTGATTTTCAAAAAAATGTGATAGCGATTTTTTTGTCATGGCCACAGGGTAAACTGCTTGAAGGAGTAACTTCAAAATTGGTTTGTACATGGAGTAACCATGGTAATGCAAATCTTTTGTGGTTTAAAAGAAATTGCACTAACAATCATGAAGTTATAACAAAAATGCCAACCATGTGTAAACTTGCATGATAGATATACCTGTTACCAAAAAGGTGCACAAAAAATGTCAAAAAAACCTTACCAGAGTTCGAAACAGGGGCCTCCATACCTAACACCTGCATCCTTAACCACTGGACCACTGCTATCTTGGCTGATCACTTCATTTAATTTTTCTGTTTTAAATCTGCTTATAAATAAATGTTTGTAATTTCATAGATCTACCAATAGAAGTACTAGATTATCCCACTTTATAGAATATCCTGGTCTGACCAGCATTAAATCATGTTTTACATGCTTGAGTGTATATAATCACAAGTGAAGCATTGCTGATGACTAGATGGCTCTAAGAAAAGAAAAAATGCAATGAACGATATAATTATAGTCTAGCTCTCAGATACTGTCACCATATACTTTCTCATAAAATGGAAGGCCACTAATCGATAGGCATGAGGACTAGACTATAGTTGAGATGAAGTTTGTTGCTGTCTGTAGTCTTACATGAAACCATGGATGCTTATAGATTATTGATTAATCTGACAACCATAGCGACTGCTACTAAACAACAGAAAATCAAAAAATAACACTTGGTAACTGTTGTCAAGCAACTTTTTCTATGGCACCAAAGTGATATTTATCTTTAATGGCTACCTAGCGACTGTTGCTAAATAACCACATCATTGCTATGCAGTGGGACATCTATCACCATGGTAACACCAGCTGTCAATAGAATCACACCATTTATATTGCAGATACAGAAACATAACAGGCGATTAGGGATTAATTGTGTACAGTATTTATTTTGTCATAGTTTAATATTATTTCATCTACAGAAAGAAGATATCCGGATTATAATAGGATTCTTCTCAGTTTTTGATGTACCAACTATAATGTGTGAGGTGAGTGATGGTGATACCTCACAACACTAGTTGTATATTATCTACTTGTTGTGTAGAGTTACCACATGGGATTGGTTGATGAACGTCATGTGTGGATCCTACCTGAAATGAACCTCAATGATATTTGGAAAGTAGCAATAAATAATAATTATAGTAACTGCAGTGTAGATGTCTTGAGAACGTCATTGAATAATACACTAATGGTCGGAGCAGATTATGAAAGTGGAACAGATCAGAATATCAATGTATTACAGCTACACTGTCTTGTAGTGTTAATTTAATTGTATTTCACAGGTTAATGTTGGTGAATTAGACCAGTTATTACTACAATACTACAGAGATGTTAAACCTAACATGTCAGCTCCAGAACTCTCAAACATACCGGGATATCATCTGTCAAGAGTGATCTTTGATGTCACATGGGCAGTGATTTTAGCACTGAACTATTCCAACTCAGAAAAGAACTTAGACAAATTTCTAAAGAGGAATGGAACAGGTGTTCCAATAGTAAATCAAACATTTGCAGAGTTGCTCAGTGAGTCTCTCAACCAGATTAGATTTTATGGTTTATCGGTCAGTTTTTGTTATGTGTAATGCTTATACTTGAAGTATACTATATTATGTAGAGCCTTGTGGACTTGAAGAAAGGACACAGCACTAGTTTCAAAGCTCGTGTTTCACAAATAAATGGTAAACATTTTAGCGGTGTATGTTTGTATAGCTTAGTGTTGGTGATGTACAGATGACTCAGCCTGTCCAGTTGAGATTTACACAGTATTCAGGAATGACACAAGTTGCAATAGTGCTAGTAGTGTAATGTTCAGAAGTGCTAATGTCTGTGATTATGTTTGGGGAGATAGTAAGTTAGAATATACAGCTTTAGTATAACTGTAACTCACTCAATTAGATCCACCACTCTCTGGAGGTTTGATCAAGTACCAAGGAGTACCAACTGCACTGTTGTATTTTACTATTGTGGCCACTGCGATATTCTTGTCATTTGCTCTTGTGTTGTTGGTGTCTAACACTGCACTGAAAAGAAAGAAGTACGTATGTTGGTTGGTACATAGAAAGATGAGTATAATGTTATCTGTGGCAAATCTAGATACTTGAAGACAGCTAATCCACTTATTAATGCGCTAATAATTTTTGCCGCTGTGTTGATCTTCATCTCAACTATACCAAGACTTGTTGCATTTGGAGCTGTACAATACAATGTCTCTAGATCACAATTTGCTGCACTCTGCCAGGTATAGGGTATACGCTACATTTGGTGACTGTAAGATTACTGATATATATGTGATTAGGCAAGATTTATGTTATCAGAGTTTGGAACTGTATTAACATATGCACTTTTTTTGGTTAAAACATGGAGGCTTTATCAGATAGTGAGAAACAAATTGCTCCGAAGGAAGGTTTGATGAATAATTATATATTTTACATGTCATAATGTTAACTTTTAGATCAAATTTGTTTCAAACCAAGCAATATTTACAATGCTTTCATTACTGGTAGCTCCAGTAGTCATGCTACTGGTAGTCCAGTGTTTTGTGGATACAGCAGAATGGAAATATGAGGAGGTTGAGTATCAGGTGAGATGTACACTTAGCTTTTATATATATATACATGTCCTTCTATATAGGGGGGACATCCATACAAATGGATTCGCTATACAATATGTGATTCTTACAGCGCCGCTTGGAAAATACTAGTTGGCATTTATAAGGTTCTACTGATTTTGTGCATATTCTGGCAAGCTGGTCATGTGTCACAAATGAAATTCAAACACTTAGCTTTAGAGGGAGATGTCTCCCTTCAAGCACTTCCCCTGGTCATCATTGTCTCGTTGTTTGGATTTGTGGTGCAAGTAATTTTTGAACAGGGAAGTAAAGACTATTTGACATCTTTCATAGTTCAGACAATCTGGTACATGTTGTTTGCTATTGCAATAATTGCCACTACTTTTCTACCTAAGGTCAGTAACAATCATTGAGTATGATAATTTTCTGTTATTCTTGTTAACTTGTTTCAGTATTACATGATGTGTAAGGACCAGGAACCAGTCAAGAAAACAAGATGTAACAAAAGTGAAGTTGTACATACATAAGTATAGTACTAAAGTTTTGTATGTATATTATATCGTGTGCATATTCATCCTGATCATCCAAGATTGCTGCCTAGATAATTTCAGCAGTTATGCAAGATACAACTATGCGCGGGATACAACTATACACATGCAAACTTAATTACTACATTAAAACTGATTTGTTCCATGACTTTTGTCTTTTGTGTTGGTTCACTATAATTATTAACAGTTTGTAAAAAATGGCCTGCTTATTTGTTTTGTGGCTATCAATAATCATCATGTGTGGTATCAGTGAATCTTGCTACATGGTACTGTTTGATGCTAGCTGTTGAAGATACAATTCAATGGTGCAATCAGCATGGTGGATGAAATGTAGACGGCAGGCAAGGCAGATGCAACATAAAATCAAGGTTTTGGCGACTTCTTAAAATTTCAATATCTTGCCATCTATAGGTGTTTTCTTGTTTTTTTTTTTAACACTGGACTTTATGATAGATGCGCTACAGCTATTTGGAAAGGGTGATTTTTCATTGTATATTTTAATGTCAGGGCACCATTCATTTTAAAATCCTACTAAACAGTATTACCGGGGCATGGCCACTATTTCATCAGACATGCCACAATAACAAACTCATGGGTGACATGTGCCTTCTCTGGTTCTGACGAGTGTCTGTCTTCTGTGCTTTGCCTTTCCTTTATCTTCAATTACATGGTTGTCTTCTTCTTTCTTGCAAGGAAACAATACTGAAGGTGTCAATTTTCCATAAAATACTTTCCTTAGAAGAGCATATTTGTGACTGGATCTGCGAAAAGGCAAGTTTAATTTATTATAACTCCTTGTGTTCATATTACACCCAGCAATACTGGTATGTTAAGGGTATAATGCGACCAAATGTCAGGATGGTTCCATATTCATGGGGAAAGTAAGGCTATAAGACCCTTTTTGCAGATCCGCTCACATTTATAGACACCACAAAGCTAATTGAAGCACTTAATCTGCTGTATATAAGAGGGAGTAGATACATGTATAGCTGCACCAAGAGTTCATAGTATTTGCATATGGAGAGTATCTAACTGGAGTACATTCAACAAATACACTACTGCAAGTAACACCTCGGGCTTCTCTTAGAAGAAAGGCCTGACCTTAACACCAATCATCACCTATCAACAGTTCTTTGTCATCAGTAGAATCAGGCTAGAGGTGTATACATATAGTGAACTTGCAGCAGTGTTTGTACAGGCCACACTGGCAGTTAGACTTTCTCCCCCATACACATAATGAACACTTGGCTGCACTTACGTACATATAAAAATGATCACATGGGATGATACCCTTAAGCAATCAGAGCACGTGCCACACCCTTAATGATCAGAGCTCAGCATGATGATCTAGCTGCAATCATCTGCAGCTTTACTGTAGAACACATAGCATTGAACCATGCCCCTTAATTTATTGCGTAGCTCAGCAAAGAGGTTGGGATACTCTATTAAAGCAGTCACAGCCATATGTATACATCAGCTATGCTATAAAAAATTAGGGTTCCAGCAATAAGAAGTGTAATGAAACAAGATATGTGAATGATGGTAGCTATGTGGCTATTTACTGGCTAATTGAACTGGTATAATATGTGAGGTCTGTCACTTTCCAATATCTCAAACACTCCACTGGAGTGACTTGAGACCATGCTATTGACTTGAAGTGGTTGATGAAGTTATATACTAATGTAAAATGTATCTAATCAAAAACAGCCAAGCTGTAAAAAAAGGAGTGCGGCCCTTGAAAAGGCTATGGTGAAAAAAGATGTGAAATCCAAGGTGGCAGCCAAGAAATGGCTGTGATGGTAGGTTAATGGTAAAAATTTTAATAACGACAATTCAGGTGAATTTGGTGCTGCTTGGTCAATTGGCACAAAATTCACCTGAATTGTTGTTATTAAAATTTTTACCATTAACCTACCATCACAGCCATTTCTTGGCTGCCACCTTGGATTTCACATCTTTTTTCACCATAGCCTTTTCAAGGGCCGCACTCCTTTTTTTACAGCTTGGCTGTTTTTGATTAGATTTCACTTCTTTTTGTATTTGTATACCCCAAAGCCGGCCTATGGCCAGCTTTGGGGCTTTTTAACCTATATATTTTTCTTTACCACAGGAAAAAGAAAAAGATGAATCAGATTTTATAAATACTTTAACTCATTCTGATTTTATCAGTAAATGTACAAATTATATATATAATGCATATATCAAGAGTTCATAATATAAAAAGAGAGAATATATTTATTACATGTCAATTAATCCCCACAGGATAATTTGCAGCTGATTTCTCTACTGGGTGACTTGAAATGTAGCTGAACTCTCTACAGGGTGATCTGCTTGTATGTAGATGAACTCTTTACAGGATTCTCTCTACAGGGTGACTTGACTCTAGCTGAACCCTCTGCAGGGTTATCTGTTTGTAGTTGAATTCTCTACAGGGTGATTTGTTTGCAGCTGATGAACTCTCTACAAGGTAACTTCTTCTAGCTGATCTGTCTACAGGGTGACTTGTTTCTAGCTGGTCTCTCTACAGGGCGATTTGTTTGTAGCAGAATTCTCTACAGGGTGATGTGTTTGCAGCTGAACTCTCTACATGGTGGTTGCTTTGTAGCTAAACTCTCTAATAAGTGACTTCTTCTAGCTGAACTCTCTACAGGGTGATCTTTTCATAGCTGAACTCTCTACAGGATGATTTGTTTGCAGCTGAACTCTCTACTTGATGATTTCTTTGTAGCTGAACTCTCTACAGGGTGATTTGTTTGTAGCTGAAATCCCTACAAGGTAACTTCTTCTAGCTGATCTTTCTACAGGGCGATTTGTTTGTAGCTGAGTTCTCTACAGGGTGTTCGTTTGCAGCTGAATTCGCTACATGGTGGTTTCTTTATAGCTGAACTCTCTACAAGGGGACTTCTTCTAGCTGATCTCTCTACAGGGTGATTTGTTTGTAGCTGAACTTTCTACAGGTGATTTGTTTGTAGCTGAACTCTCTACAAGGTGATACTTCTAGGTGATCTCTCTACAGGATGACTTGTTTCTAACTGAACTCTCAACAGGGTGATCTGTTCATAGCTGAACTTTCTACTGGGTGATTTGTTTGCAGCTGAACTCTCTACATGGTGGTTTCTTTGTAGCTGAACTCTCTACAAGGTAATTTCTTCTAGCTGAACTCTCTATAGGGTGACTTGTTTCTAGCTGATCTCTCTGCAGGGTGATCTGTTCATAGCTGAACTTTCTACGGGGTGATTTGTTTGCAGCTGAACTCTCTATACATGGTAGTTTCTTTGTAGCTGAATTCTCTACAATGTGACTTCTTCTAGCTGAACTCTCTACAAGGTGACTTGTTTTCTAGCTGATCTCTCTACAGGGTGACTTGTTTCTAGCTGAACTCTCTACAGGTGATTTCTTTGTAGCTGAACTCTCTACATGATGGTTTTGTTGTAGCTGAACTCCCTACAAGGTAACTTCTTCTAGCTGATCTTTTTACAGGGCATATTTGTTTGTAGCTGAGTTCTCTACAGGGTGATTTGTTTGCAGCTGAACTCTCTACATGGGAGTTTCATTGTAACTGAACTCTCTACAATGTGACTTCTTCTAGCTGAACTCTCTGCAGGTGATTTCTTTGCAGCTGAACTCTGGTTTCTTTGTAGCTGAACTCTCTACAAGGTAACTTCTTATAGCTGATCTTTCTACAGGGTGACTTGTTTCTAGCTGATCTCTCTGCAGGGTGATCTGTTCATAGCTGAACTTTCTACAGGGTGATTTGTTTGCAGCTGAACTCTCTATACATGGTAGTTTCTTTGTAGCTGAATTCTCTACAATGTGACTTCTTCTAGCTGAACTCTCTACAAGGTGACTTGTTTTCTAGCTGATCTCTCTACAGGTGATTTCTTTGTAGCTGAATTCTCTACAATGTGACTTCTTCTAGCTGAACTCTCTACAAGGTGACTTGTTTTCTAGCTGATCTTTTTACAGGGCATATTTGTTTGTAGCTGAGTTCTCTACAGGGTGATTTGTTTGCAGCTGAACTCTCTACATGGGAGTTTCATTGTAACTGAACTCTCTACAATGTGACTTCTTCTAGCTGAACTCTCTACAGGTGATTTCTTTGCAGCTGAACTCTGGTTTCTTTGTAGCTGAACTCTCTGCAAGGTAACTTCTTCTAGCTGATCTTTCTACAGGGTGATTTGTTTGTAGCTGAATTCTCTACAGGGTGATTTATTTGCAGCTGAACTCTCTACAAGGTGACTTCTTCTAGCTGAACTCTCTACAGAGTGATTGATTTTTTTGCAGCTGAACTCTCTACATGGTGGTAGCTTTGTAGCTGAACTCTCTAAAAGGTGACTTATTCTAGCTGAACTCTCTAAAGGGTGATCTTTTCATAGCTGAACTCTCTACAGGATGATTTGTTTGCAGCTGAACTCTCTACATGGTAGTTTCTTTGTAGCTGAACTCTCTACAATGCGACTTCTTCTAGCTGAACTCTCTACAGGGTGACTTGTTTCTAGCTGATCTCTCTACAGGGTGACTTGTTTCTAGCTGAACTCTCTACAGTGGATTTGTTTGCAGCTGAACTCTCTACAAGGTAACTTCTTCTACCTGATCTTTCTACTGGGTGATTTGTTTGTAGCTGAATTCTCTACAGGGTGACTTTTTTCTAGCTGATCTCTGTACAGGGTGACTTGTTCCTGCTGAACTCTCTACAGGTGATTTGTTTGCAGCTGAACTCTCTTACATGGTGGTTTCTTTGTAGCTGAACTCTCTACAAGGTTACTTCTTCTAGCTGATCTCTCTACAACATGACTTGCTTCTAACTGAACTCTCTACAGTGTGATCTGTTCATAGTGGAACTTTCTACTGGGTGATTTGTTTGTAGCTGAACACTTTGCATGATTGTTTCTTTGTAACTGAACTCTCTACAAGGTAACTTCTTCTAGCTGATCTCTCTACAGGGCAATTTGTTTGAGCTGAACTCTCTACATGATGGTTTCTTTGTAGCTGAACTCTCTATTAGGTACCTTCTTCTGGCTGATCTGACTACAGGGTGACTTGTTTGTAACTGAATTCCCTACAGAATAATTTGCAATGTAATAAATTATAATTGAGTAAATTATAAACGCAGCTGAATGCTTTATTAGGGTGACTGTTCTATTAGAGTATCTCGATCTCGCATTTGCTACACGTAGTTGCCTTTCGAATCATAACTCAGTGGTTTGTAATCCGATTCTTCTGTACTACTGCAAGAACTTTCTATGATGATTATTCCAGCTACATACTGATTTTCAGCTCATTGCTCTAAGCGGTTTGCCTGGTAGATACAAAAACTAATAGTTTTTTTATTCATAAAAATCGATTGCGTAATTTTGACACAGGTCGGGTTTTGTGTCATATCTCCGTGGTCTTTATCCCGATTCCTTTCAAACCACAAAAAGGCACTCCTACGATGGTTGCTCCATCTACATATCAATTTTCAACTGATTCCTCAAAGGAGTTTACCCTGTAGGCGTGACAGACCTTCGACCTTATTTTACGCAAATAATCGGTCATAACTCCGTGAATGCTCATCGGATTCCTACCAAAGTTGGTACAGAGATCCGCCTTAATGAGCCCTTTACGTGTGCCAAATTTCAGCCCGATCCGAGCACGCATTCGTGTTTTATGGCGGATTTTGCGAATGTGAGAAATGAAGAAGTAGAAGAAGAAGAAAAAAAACGAAGAAATTAAAACGAAATTTTGTTCGCTCGTATCTCGGAAATGGCTGGAGCGATTTTCTTCAAAGTTGGTGTGTAGACTCCCCTTACTGGCCGGCACCTCTCTAGCAAATTTGGTTCCAATCGGATAAGGGATCACAGAGCTACATAGGTGTGAAAATTGCGTTTTCTTTCTTCCTGTTAATATACTCACGGGTGGCACGCCGGCTTCTTGGGCCGCACGACACACTACCGTGTGTCTTGATGTGTGTTTTGTGCCATTGTGACCATCTGGAGCTCCCAGGCACATGTAATTTGGCCTGGAGCTCACCATCACATTCATCCATTATGTCCACCCCACCCTTTTGTAAGGACAGGAACACTCATGAAAAAAACCTATCTAAAATGGCAGGAAACTGTAGAGGCTGCTTCTTGTAGTCTAGATGCTCTGAAAGGCCACAAATATCTCCATATGCAGTGGTAATTTCACCCACGTAGCATCCAAGGTCGATCAGTTATTATCATGTAAAATATAAAATACATGCAGTTTTCTATGATGTACGATGTGCCCAAAAAGTATAGGTTTTCCAAAATTAGCTCACAATTTATTTTACTCAATACTTGCTACAGTGGTAAAAATAAATTTAACCACTTTCGTGTTATGTCTTTGTTGAAAGCCAATAGCTAGGCAGTAAATCACACAGGTTGAAAACTTCTATTATTGTTATTAATATAACACTTTACAGTGACAGCACAGCAACTTGTGCTGCAGCATTTGGATTATCTAACCTAATTTTATATTTAGTATGCAAAGTTGCATTAAAAGGTCCAGTAATTTTTGCATACAACATTTTTTTTACAACAAAAATTAATAGCAACTTGTGATTCTTAAATACTGTAAGCATAAAAGCAGCTTGAAAGATAATGGAACAATCATCTACTCTAATCATAAAGCAATCAATCGACTTACAGTTAGGGACCCGTCTATTATGCCGGAATAATTTTAGGAATAATTGGAATATGAAAGCATAAAGAATAATTCCGGAATAATCGGTAAATTTCCGGGAATAAAAAATGGCGGATGTACTACGTGAAGTATTGGACAGTGATGAAGATAGAGAACAAGACGATTTATCCTCAGATGATAGCTTCGATAATAATATACAAAGCATTAGTGATGTATCTTGTATAGAAGACGAAGATTCAAGTATGATGCGGGTCACGCAGCACGTGGACAGTGAAAGTGGAACGAATTCTTCCGTAGTATCAAGTTCTGTTACTTCTGTAACTGATTTGTTTGGAAGAAGTTCATCATCAGCAGTATCACTACTAAGCGTCCTTAAAGCTCCAAAGGCCTCTGACTTGTCGAGGAAGCGTTCTGTTTTAAGAAATCCGCCTCGAGGGAAGAAGAAGTGTAGGGGTAACTCGGCTAATGACCCCACCAATATAAAACCTACGCAGCGTATAAGAGAGTACCCTAATGAGCCTTTCACTGTATCAAACAGCAAGTTATTTTGCAATGGTTGCCGTGAAGAATTGTGCATAAAGAAAAGTCGTGTAAAAAATCATATAGCCTCAGCAAAGCACAAGAAAGGTATAGAGAGGCTTAAGGAAAAGACAGCAAAGTAGAAGGATATAGCTGAATCTCTGAAACTGTACAATAGTGTGGAGCATCTTAGAGGTGAAACATTACCCGAGGCTCAACAAGTATATCGTGTAAAAGTGATGAAGACATTTTTGCAAGCAGGTGTGCCCTTAGCCAAACTGGATGTATTTAAGGAAATACTGGAGGAGAACGGTTATCGTCTGTGCACCCAACGGTATCTGTTTGATTTGATTCCTTTTGTTCTAAATGAAGAAGTAGCTCAAATTAAAAGTGAAATGAATGGCAAGTTTGTTGGTGTTGTATTTGATGGGACAACGCATACATGTGAAGCTTTAGCCGTTGTTATTAGGTTTGTTAGTGATTCTTGGATCATAGAGCAACACTTAATTGGAATTCAGCTGCTTGCTAAAAGCCTTTCAGGCGAGGAGATTGCTCGTGAAGTGATTAGTCTGCTTTCGACCAAATTTGGCATTGGACCAAATCACCTCATTTCTGCAATGAGAGATCGAGCTTCAGCAAACAACGTTGCGATGAGAACATTGAAAGTGGTTTACCCAAATGTTCTAGATGTTGGCTGTTTTTCTCATACTCTAGATTTGGTTGGGAATTACTTCAAGCTGCCAAATCTTACTGAGTTTCTCAACAGTTGGCTTTTGTTATTCTCGCACAGTGTTAAATGTAAATTTTTATGGCAAGAGCAAACTGGGAAAACAATGGCTACATACAGCCACACGAGGTAGTGGAGTAAATGGGAAATTTTGAGTCAAATTTTGGTACAGTTTGGAGATGTTAAGCCATTCTTGCAAAAAATACAGATATTGGTCCTTCTACAAGACCAAAACTCCTAGCTTTCTTTGAGGATTCACAGAAGCTTAATCATTTGAAGATCGAGTTAGCAGCGGTAGTTGACTGTGGTGAAGTATTCGTTAAAGCAACATACAATTTGGAGGGTGATGGCCCTTTAGCTTTAACATGTTACGAGACAATCCAGGAGGTCATATCTGCCGTACAAGTTGGAAATATTCCAAATGTGCAGGCGATTGCCAAGAGCATATCATCATCCTCTGCCGTTCAACAGCAACTTGTTGCACATGCAAAAAATTGTGCCGAACCAGCATTGAACTATTTCAAACAACAACTTACTTCGAGCCTTAAAGTTCCACTTGCCGCTTTTAAAGCATCACGGCTTTTTAATCCAAATACAGTTAAATTCCTGAATCCTGATGCATCATCAGTGGATACTCTTTCTGTCATTCCTTTTTTCAATCAAGAAGAAATAACAGCTCTCAAGAGAGAATTGCCTAGCTACCTAGCTAAAATTGAAGCTATTGACAATGATGATTCTTCAGATGTTGATTGTTTAAAGTTTTGGAAAAGTTCTGAATCTACTTTACCACAATGGGCTGCAGCTGTTAAAAAGATATTGATTGTGCAGCCATCGTCAGCAGCTGTTGAAAGGGTTTTTTCAATGTTAAACAATGCCTTCAAAGACAAACAGCAAAATTCGTTACAAGATTACATTGAAGTATCGACCATGTTAAGATACAATAACTGTAAAAACAAGTAGCATGTACAACATTTTAAAAGCTATACTTTGTGTATTGCTATATATTACAAAAAAAAATGTGTGCTTTAATTAAATAATTGAGAATAATATTAGGAATAATAGGTGAGTACTGGAATAATTTTGAGAATAATAGGTGAGTTTAAAAAGAATTGCTAGAAAGAATAATCGGAAGCTTATAAAGCATAATAGACTGGTCCCTACTTACAGTTAATGTAAATTTCCATATTTGGCACAAACTTTGGCAATAATTTGTAATGCATATATATCAAGATTCACAGTTGTGAGTTGTGCGGCCAAGGAAAGTAGGGCTCGTGACTACCGTGTGTTGTTTACACGAATGACTATTAACTCTAGTGGTGTGCGATATCAGGATTTTTATTTCGATATTATATCGATACGATATTGGGGTAAATATCGAAATTTCGATACGATTTTCTATAATTTTTAATTGTGTGGGTGGTGTAATTGCGTGGGCGGCCGATATTTATAAATGTGCTTGAAATACAATTTGCACACAAATTATTGCATAAAACTAATAATAAGCCTAGAAAACTGGCAGACAAGTTTTTAAAGTGGCTAGATAGTACAAAACCAACCTTCATTTCTAGCGTGATTGCGCAATCACACACTAAATGCTGTAGATTTATCGAAATATTCTTTGATATTTCGATAATTATCGCAAAATATCACCTTTTCGATAAATATCGAAATTTGCTAAAGCAGTATCGAAATTCGATACGATAACGATATCGACAAAATTATCGCGAAATCGATATTTTTTCGATATATCGCACATCACTAATTAACTCTAATAGAATGCTCACCCAAAACCAACCTTTAAAAACTATTCTCTTGTAAAAAACACCTCGCGATGCAATACAACCTTTGGTATAGTATTACATAAGCATATTAGTAAGTAAATAATCCTTCTCATATTTTAGTAATGCCCCATGACATTTTGCATAAAACATCATCCTCCTTTACGTACTCGTTAGTGCCAGAGGCCTTGTGAAGCCAACATCTTTAATACTTATATCTTAAGACCATGTTAGTTCCACATCCCCGCTCCTGTGTCTAGTACACTATGAGAAAGTTGTTGTATAGTGCATGACATTGCTATTAACGTTTTCAGGTAAACTTGGCCATCACCTACCAAATCATATCACTTATGATCATCATTTAATTTTAATTTTTAATTTGTTTAATGCACATACCTCATAATTGAGTGTTGTGTGCATGTGAAAAGATGTGAACTTAAAATAACTGTTCTCTATAAAGATGAAGTGCGTGACAAAATGTGATTAAGTCAGGTGCAGTAGTTAAGTTAGTAGGTAGTGAGTTCCAAAGTCGAATTGAATGTGGGAGAAATGAATGATAATATGAGTTAACTCTAGCAGGTAAACTGATGAATCTTTTAAGATAGCCACTGGTAGATGACAATACTGGTTGGAGATCTTGTGAGAAGTCAATACAAATAAGGTTGTTGATAACTTTGTAAAACATGGTGATGATGGCATTAGTTCTTCTTACTTCAAGTGATTGCCAGTTTAATTGAGACAACATAGAGGTCACACTGGAGTATGCTGAGAATTTGTTGAAGACAAAACGAGCAGCCTTATGTTGGACCATTTCTAGTCTTGCAATATCATGGACAAAAGAGAAACAGGAGGGTCACCATTAGGGATCTGCAATACATATCGATACGGCAATATATCGATACAGCAAATAAGTATCACGATACGATACTGTACTTAGGAAATATCGATATATCGAAGTTTTCTAGTAGAACAGGTAGTGATTGCTCTATTACAGACAGTGATCTAAATACTCGAACAGAAAACCTACCTGTGCTATAAAATGCAACGTTACGAGAAGCCATACAAATACGCATTTATAATTGCTGCTGTTACTGTGTTATGGCTAAAATATTATTATTATTATTATTATTTACCTATACTGTACAACTTCAGAAATGAAGAAAAATGTACAGACAAATCACAAAAAAAATATAATAATAATTCAATACAATAAGTAAATTATAATTTAATTATAGATTTAAATCTATAATTATATTGTTACCCAGGTCTTCTAAAAACTGTAGCTTCTACACTTTAAGTATAAAGAACTAGCAGTAAACATCTGCTGTATATACTAGCCATTTTGACACCTCATCAAAATGCGGAGAAATCCGGACAAGCCTTTGTGGGAGCATGTATTAAAATAAAATGTTTGTGGTAGCTAATTGTCTGGGTGGTGTAATAGAGGCTGGTATCCAGGTAGAGATGTACTTTTAACAACAACTCTGTTTTCCATACTAAAAATCACTAGCTATTTGTCACATCATGATCAGTATAATTATTACTGTAGTTTAGCAGCATTCACTGAATAAAGAAATTGTATACACATGCAGTGAATGTAGAATCAGTGTTGGTTCTTTAAGGTACAGATAAATTGGACATTGTTACAACTATTAGCTAATACGCCAGTCATAACTAGCCATGACCACTTTATTATTATAGTATCGTGATACAGTATCGTATCGAACAGTTTATTGGTGGTGATACGCGATACACAAAATGCACTGTATCGCAGAACACTAGTCACCATATACTAGTCATGATTGACTCGGCATAACTACTGAAATTAATTTTGTTCATTTTTGTCTAGCTGCGTAAACTTCTATGTTTTTATTTATAGCTACTCTGAAGCAGTTGTAGCTATCAAGAGCTTCATGATTAAGTTGTACATGTTAATAAATTTTGTACATATATAGCTAATAAATTCAGCTCATTTGCATACGTACATGTACACATCAATATCCACATGTCAAAACTGAACATAGATAATTGATTGGTAAAAAGGATTGATGTATATGTGTAATACTATCATCGTGAACAGATGCCGGAATACTCCACATGCACAGCATCTTCTGATATTGCTACCTTCATGGTGCATTCAGTATGTAAGGCTAGTCACCACATATAGCTAGCTAGCTAACTACATTCCTTATAACAGTTACCAGTACAAACTGCATGATGACCCAGTTTGTAGTTGTTCATAACACCATCATGATAAAAATGATCTGGAAACTATAATACATAATCATTTAGACTTCTCACAGCGAAATTAAACGCTTGTTAACCATATAGCCAGCATTAAAACTGCAAGGCTTCCGCCAACCATGCAGGGTGACCACACCCTTACCTCATGTCATGCCATCAATTTAAGTTCATGCTCTGAGGTCAGGATCTCTGCATAGCTGATTCGCTCTGTATTTCATGGGGATCTAACTAATGGATGTGAGAATTTATATTAACCTTTTGGCCCGGAATGCCATTAGTTCTTAAAAACAAAATTATTTTACATAAAGTACACGTGTTGACACAATACTCTAGCTCCTGTTAATTCCCATTACATAGGACCACCTATGGCTCCACAGTTTGCATTAACTATTAGTAGATCTACAACATGGTGACAAATTTGTGACATTAAATCCCTTGGTTGAATTTATTACTCATTCCAATATTTTTTTGTGGAAAGTATGAAATTTAATTTCAAGTGGGTATATTTCCTTGTATTCACGATACTACATGCCTGAAGTTCAAGAGGCAGAGCAGCTGTTTTGCACTGCTCAGCAAAGTTCAGTGAAGATACATGTGTTGTGTAGTGGAACGTAAATAACTAATTCTGTTATATTGTATTGAGGAAGCTGTTATGCACATAAGCAAGCACCTGGTTTGTTGTCCCACTACATACAAACCTCACAACAAAATCTAGGTGATAAAATTTATCACAAATTTTAATATTGTGAAGTGCCTAATATGTGTCCTCGCATAAAAACTGCTATATAGTAAGTCTTTTTGATTATCGGTTATTATGTTAGTAGAGCGGCATAGCACCAAAAATGGTCATTTCATGCACTTTGTGATACAATTATGAAACTTTTCACATAAATTGTGCTCCTTGTGACATATGTTTTTGATATAGAGCCATCACAGATTTGATCTTTGGTGACTCTTAGAGCCATTTTTCACTGGAATTAATCATTTTTTGCCTTTATCTCCCTGAGGCATTATTTTACACTGTTAAAACATGGTATCAAGTTAAAGGTGTTGATCTAAGAACTACATTGGCTTTTGTTTGAAGTTCGTATCTGATTCCACCACAAAGTTATGATTAGGGACCTGCCGATTATGCTCATAAATTTACCTATTATGCTATGCTGCACTGCTCAAAAATTTACCTATTATGCTTAAATTTATGCTCAATAGTTACCTATTATGCCCAAATTATTCCCAATTATTTGTGACTGAATTTGACAAAACAAGGCTTCGACGCACAAAGCTTTGTTAGGAGATATGGCGATTTTAAGGTATCATTGTGTAATAACTTCCCAGTGCCTACAGCTGTGCAAACAAAATTTGCACCAATTGTTCGTCTGTTCACTAACTATCACTGAGTGGGTGTATACATTTCTGATACCCAAAATTTGCCCAGAGTATATCGATCTTTTCTGTGATTTGCATTTTGACAAGTAAGTTAGCTATCCATAAACTGGAAATTATTAGCAGAACATGAGAACTGAGGCATAAATGTGACCGGATTTCACATAACAAGGCTTCCACACACACAAAATCAAACCTACGATTTTACGAGAAATGGATTGCTGGTCTAATACACTATCATATTTCACACTGTACTTCCTTCAGCACTGACAAGTCTGGTTTCTGTAGCAGCTTTCTTCCGACCCTGTCAAAGCCACGAGTGTGAGATTGGCACCATTAAATGGCCATGGCTTTGTGATAATGGTGTGTAGTGAGCTGGGACTTCACAGAGAGCTCGCCAATAGTGTTCTCAGTCAATTTGGAGTAATTTGAGGGCCATGGAGGGCCATGGAGAGCCCAAACTTGGCCTCTGGATTCCAATCGTCTTCTTACTTCATTTTATACCCGTATATTAAGACCACCGTCCACCACCACCCTCCCACCCTATTACTATCACCTGTGATATTATTATCCGCTCGTAAAAAGCTGCTCAAAACATAATAGAACAGTCAGCGGTGTGAATGTTCTATTAGAATTACTGACTGTTCTATTAGAGTATATCGATCTTTCTGTGATAGCTATTTTGATAAGCAGAAATTCTTATTATTGACGTTATATGTGGTTCCTTACCGGCCAAACTGTTTCCTGATAAGCTTAAGGATGGTTCTAGCCGTTGTATTTCGTTTACTTCGAACGGTTCGTTTATGACTCCTTGTGATTTTGAGCGTCGTGCTGGGCGTTCTTCGTCCAAGAACTGGAACAGAACCATTCGTTACGCTGGGAAACCCATTGGTGAGTTTCTTCAGGGTGTGGTGAATCAATATGGTAAAAAAGAAGTTCGTTTTGTTGTTTCGGATCCGCCATTGTGCAGCTCGAGTCTCGGCTCGAGTATCGCTGATTCAGCAAATCATCAGTCTTTGTCGGTGTCTGCGGTTTCTTTGGCTGGCAATGGCTCAATCGTCACTTCGAAAAATCCCGTTAAAGTTGTGCCTTGTCCAGCAGTTCCTGATAAATGTGTTACTGTTCCAGCAAGTCCTGTTGTATCTGTCACTGTTCCAGCAAGTCCTGTTGTATCTGTCACTGTTCCAGCAAGTCCTGTTGTATCTGTCACTGTTCCAGCAAATCCTGATGTATCTGTCACTGCTGCAGCAAGTCCTGATGTATTTGTTCCTGCTCCAGCAAGTCCTGATGTATCTGTCACTGTTCCAGCAAGCCCACCTGTCACTGTTCCAGCAAGCCCACCTGTCACTGTTCCAGCAAGTCCTGATGTATTTGTTTCTGTTCCAGCAAATCCTGATGTATCTGTCACTGTTCCAGCAAGCCCATCTGTCACTGTTCCAGCAAGTCCTGATGTATTTGTTACTGTTCCAGCAAGTCTTGATGTATCTGTTCCAGCAAGTCCTGAAGTGTCTGTTTCTGTCTCAGCAAGTCCTGTTGTATCTGTTCCTGTTCCAGCAAGTCCTGATGTGTCTGTCACTGTTCCAGCAAGTCCTGATACTTTTACTTCAGCAAGTCCTGTTGTTGCTACTCCAGCAAGTTTTGATCCCATTGTTCCTCCCACAGCAAGTTTTGGAGATGTTGTTACCACTCCTGCAAGTCTTGATCCTATAGTTACTTCCACAGCTAGTCCTGATGTTGGCACTCCAGCAAGTCCTGATGTTGTCACTCCGGCCCCCTCCTCATCGGTGACTGTGGATACCTCAGCCGTGCCGGAGTGTTCTTCTGTTCTAACCTGTCCCATCTGTACTAAGTCTTGCTCTTCTTGTTCTCTATTGTGGCAACACATCAATTCTGTGCATATTTCTAGAGCGGTTTTTCCACCTGCTGCTTTCTTTGCCAAATGCAACCATCTTATTTGCTCAGTTCCTTCCTGCCGTTGGGCCTCTCATGATCGTTATCGTAAGACAGGATGTCGACACCTCCTTAAGCCTGGCCAACACTGTAATGCTCCTTTGGTTTCAGCTTCTGACCTACCTGCTGTGTTTAGTATCCAGCTTCCTCCTAGTTCTCCATCACCTCCTTTGGTTACCTCCACCAACATACCCAGTGATCCTTTAGAGTTAGCCCTTCTTTCTGCTTCAGCTTGCTCATTTATTGGCCCACCCAATCTAGAATCAGGGGGCCTCACAGTGCTAATGGAAGCTGTCATGGTTTGCCCAGTTTCTACAGTTGTGCACATCCCCCGTAGTGTTCGTCCATTGCTTGCAAAAGTCTTGTCAACTGAACTTCGCAATGCAACTTCCTCACTTTGGGGCTTTGTGCGTCTTTTCTTGTTTGCTAAAGTTGTGTTGCGTATGCCACCATTCCGTCAACGCCGTCGTCGTTTTGTATTAGCTTCTATGTTGATGGAACGCCTACACGTTTGTCTCACTATGATGGATTGTACACTCTATGTAAGCCTTTACAAGATGATCTTTGTGTCCGCAAATCCACCAGTGGTCCTCAGACTAAATTATACAATGTTTCTCGAGCTCTGTTTTGGGCACGTGAAGGACGATATAGTAATGCTGTTCAGTCACTCACTTCTACTGGTGTAGCTGATAAGAATGATGATTGCGCTTTTCAAGAGCTGCTTGAACGCCACCCAACTTCTGATCCTCCTTCCTGTTCTGCTCCTGAGTCAGCTTCTTTGGTTGTTGATGAATCAGCTGTGCTCATGTGCTTGAAAGGGTTCCCTAGGGGTACCAGTCCTGGTGCTTCTGGTTTGCGTGCTCAGCATATTCTTGACGCAGTCAGTGGACATACTACTTCATCTGCTGAGGACTGTCTTCATGCTCTCACTAGGTTTATGAACTTCTTGTTATCTGGTAAAGCATCTCCTCTGCTAGCTCCCTGACTGTGTGGTGCCCCTTTAACAGCTCTTCTGAAAAAGACAGGGGGTGTTCGGCCTATTGCTGTTGGTGAAGTCCTTCGTCGCCTTGCTATTCGGTTGTGCTGTCACTTTGTTCGTCTGTTTCTTCCAGATGTCTTCCTTCCTCATGGCCAAGTTGGAGTTGGCATTCCAGGTGGCTTGGAAGGGGCTATTCATGCTGTCTGTCATGCTCTATCTCAGTTGGGTGGGGATGAATCACTAGCTCTTCTGAAGATAGATTTGAAAAATGCTTTTAATGAATGCAGCCGCACTGCTTTTCTCAGCCGTGTTTATAAGGATTTTCCTGAAATATCTCGTTGGGTGTACTGGTGTTATAACCAGCCTGCAGAATTACGTTTTGGCCACCGTCGTATTCTTGCTTCCACTGGTGTACAGCAGGGTGATCCACTTGGTCCTCTGTTATTCTCATCAGTTTTGCTTCAGTTTCTTGGTTCCAATCCTCTTAGTGAAAATTGTCTCCTAAGTTTGTGGTATTTAGATGATGGCACTTTTATTGGGTCTAGGTCTTCTCTCCTTGCTTTACTATCATGCTTTACTCAGTATGGGCCAAGTTTTGGCTTGCATATCAATCTATCCAAATGTGAGTTGTATTGGCCTTCTGGAGATAGCTCTTTCCCTGAATTTCCTCATGCAATAAAACGAATTAATCCTGAAAGCAGTGGTTTGGAGCTTTTAGGGTCTCCTGTGTGGGGACTACCTACTTTTTTTTATTCTTTTTTGTCTAGTAAACTTGAAAAAACTGCATCTATTCAGGATAAGCTTGCAGAACTTGGAGATCCTCAAATTGAATTGAATTTGCTTAGGAGCTGTCTCAGTGTTTGTAAGATCACTCACATATTGCGCTGTGTCCCTTCTTCATCATTAGGCTGCTTTCCATCTGTGTTTGACTCTAACCTACGCAACTGTCTTAGTAGAATTTTGTGCTGTAGCATCTCTGATAATGCTTGGTCTCAAGCTACTTTGCCATTCCGTTTAGGAGGCTTGGGTTTGCGTGAGTCCCAACGCTCTTCACATCCAGCCTTTTTGGGTTCCTGTAACTCAGCCCGGTTTTTGGTGTCCCGTTTAGCACCAAATTTTGATGTGACTTCCTTTTTTCCAGGTGAAAATTGTGCTATCTCCTATTTCCAAAGTCTATCCATCTTGCCTTCTAACTTATCTTCCCAAAATGACTTACAGGCTTCCCTTGATGATCAATTATTTGCAAGCATTTTCAACACCTCCACAATCCGTGACCAGGCTCGTTTACGTGCTGTTGCTCACTCCTCTGGTGTCAGCAGTGGCTGGCTGAAGGCCATCCCTCAACCAACATTGGGTTTGGCCTTTTCTCCACATGACTTTGTTATCGCTGTCCGTTTATGGTTGGGTGTTCCTGTCCGTTTATGGTTGGGTGTTCCTCTTTTCCCATTGTTACCACTTTGTACATGTTTGTCTGTCATAGATCAGTTTGGTGACCATCTTCTTGGTTGCTCTCATGGCCCACTACGTATCCAATGCCATGATGCTCTTGTTTCTATAGTACATCATGCTCTACTGCAAGATCACCCTGGTGTTCTCCTTGAGCAAAGCATTGCCTCTGATCAATCTCGTCCTGGGGACATTTACCATCCTGATTTTACTCTAGGCCGTCCTGCTTACTTTGACCTCTCTGTCAGGTGCACAACTCAGCCTTCCTTTATTTCTGCTGCTGCATCTAAGGCTGGGGTAGCTGCTGCTGCCGGTGAGGAGGCTAAGGATGACCATTATTTGGAAACTGTTAATAACCATGGTGGTGAATTTTTCCCCTGGTTTGCGAGTCGTTTGGTGTTTGGACACCCTTTGCTTTATCAACCTTATCCACGATTGCCGACCGTACCACTGTTAAAAGTGGTATTCCCAGACAGTTTGCAAGGAAACAATTGCTTCAGCGCTTGTCAGTTACTCTCTGGCGATATAATGCCAAAATGATCCTGAGGCATTATGGCTTATGCCCAGAAGATGGCATAGACTTGTTGAACTAAGTTATTAATTAAGGTTGTTTTGTAGTTAAGGTAGCTAGTTTTGTAGTTAAAGTACTTAGTTTGGTAGTTAAGCTAGTTAGAATTTTGTATTTAATATACTTGTAGGGCATATCAAAGTATTTTTCCTATTATGCTCATAATTATGCCAACATAATCGGCGGGTCCCTAGTTATGATCATCTTTGTAAGTCATACAATTCTTTTCCCTTGGGGTGTAAATTACTAATGGGCAAGTAATTCTTAGAATTTCATGGTTAATATAAATGATCATAACTTTGGAATGCTATCACCTATTGACTTCAAATAAAAGCCGAGTGGTTCATTATGGTAGCACCTTTAATTTGAAACTGTGCAAAATGATGTCTGAGGGAGATAAAGACAAAAAACGTGAAATTTTCAATACAAAAATGGCTGTAAAGGTCAACAAATTGTATCGAGTTAAAAATCCTACTGCTTCATGCAAAGTATGAAGACTTTGCACACTTTATAAAATGCCTTGGCAAGCAAAAACTTTTTTCATAAGGTGTTACTATTGTGCCTACATGAAATGGGTGTTGCGTGTATCTAAACGTGTAACGGTAATGTCTTGAGTTTTGGATAGAAGTACAATGTAAATTTGGTAATTCTTCATGAACACCAAATGAAGGCCAAGATTAAGGGAACATGCCTAAACCATATACACATAACTAAGACACTTCATGTTGGTAGTATGCCATCAATTTGGCTTACTGTACAGTACTCCATAACTAACTACTGTAATATCCACCAATGTGCCCCACACAATTAAACACAAGGTAGATCCTGTCTTACTAGATAACTCTGTAGGTTATTCAAATTATGAAGAATTTATAGTTACTGGTATATAACCACTTTTTAGGTCACGTAGTCATACAACTATTATTTGATCAGAGAAGATTGCAGACAAAACATGAAGCAGATGATATTCGTATTAACTGATCACTATAGCTATATACAGATTTATTTATCATCTATACTGGCATTGATGAAATGCATCAAGCATGCAATTACTTATGTTAAAAATCGCAAAAGAACTTCCATTGAGAAGCTCTAATTGTACAGTATTACAGTTTGTATACAATGCAATAATAAATTACTATATCTTCAGAATTCAGTAGAATTTAAAACTTTCAAATGTTGATCCCTTGTTAACTCCTAGATGGTATCTATGTGAATATATTAGTTTAAATTTTTCATAGTTAATTTTCTTAGCACTGCAAGGGCCCTGGTTTTTGTGTATAACCAATACCCCAATTTGTTCTGCACACTTAATTCATACCATAATTTGCTTTTTTTTCATTGCAAAATAATTTTCGTAAGCAAAATTTGTACAAAAATTTCTTACACAAAAATTTTACTTAAGATTGAACTACTCTAATAGAGCAGTTATTCACGTATATCATACGAAAATATTTTTACACGAAAATTATTATCGCGAGTTTTTTACACGAAAATAAAGCGAATTACGGTATTATAATACAATTATTTTTCATGACAAGAATAACCCACAGGTTGCCAATGATGTATTCATAATTTGGCATGCATCATAATTAAATAATAGAATTGTAGTCCACACATGTGTATAACAGACGCTTTGGAACCAACATGATTTTGATAACATTATAAGGAGCTATATATGGGATGTTCATTTTCAGAGTGTTGGTAGACTCTAAGAAAACTATAGGGACCTCAGAAACTGTTTTCAATATGTAACTGGATTTGTGAAAGGGTATACATACCAGCAAACAATGGGTCATAACAGTTGACTCCTTATAATGATTAAGTTGCTCTTTGCATCAAATGTGGCCAGACATACTGTAGCTTCACTTGTGGAAAATTATTTCAGATGATTATATGCAACAATTGAAAAGTTATGAAGTTGTAAAACTCAAAAAATGGGTGTGTGACAAAGGTGTACCTTTTTGCAAATCTAGCATATACATACAATATATACACCGCATGTCCTTTATATGGAGAGTAAGGTTACACTGTTTACCAGCTACTGGCAGCTAGTGATCATGACCTCTGAGTCAAATATGCTCAAAAGTTTTCTCAAAATGCTTTCAGAAATTTCTCAAACTTTTCACCTATTATGCTCTTCAGTGTTCCCATTATGCTTACATTATGCTCCTAAGTTAAACTTGATCAGTAAAATCAAGAGTTTATAATGTGTCCCTACACCATTATAAACTCTTGGTAAAATTTAAAATGTTGTATTTGATCACTGCAAAGTGAGTATTCTATTAGAGAGTATTGATCTAAGGAGCTTTGTACACTCTATTGCATGTTGCAGTTTCCACTGACTGTTCTATTTGGGAGTATTAATTTATTTTCATGGATATAAGCTCCATAATTTGAAACATTCACTTAATATAATATATAATGCTGGCATAGTACTCCAGCCTATTAGCTATGCTCTTTATTATACTGGCATATTTGATGTAGACCTATCTAGATTGCTTTATTGGTTTTGTGTTGATACAGTGTGCATGTGCCTGCCAGTAGAAGATAGAGTTTCCAATTGTGTTCAAGTGCATGTATGTTTGAAGTGTTCATTTCATGTTCATGTTGGCAAACAAACATCGATTAATAAACAACTTAGTGATAATAGATTTACAATCTGCTAAGAAAAAATGGTCTGGCCGTACATTTCTATGATATGGCTGAATGTGTGTACTTGCATGATAATTATGCTTTGGGGAACTGGCCATGGCAATGAAGAAATTCATCATAAAGTATCTTTTGGTGTTAAGTTGCAGGAGTTATAAACTGTATAGCTGCAAATTTGACTGTTAGCTCGTCCTACAATAATTAATTTTAATGTGTTAAATATTGTAACAGCATTTCCTATATAGCTATAGCTAGATAAAAGCATTGAAACCCACTGAGTTGTTAATCATTTTTACAACCCCTTCATCTGTACATATACATGCAGTATGCATGTGACTTATATAGTTGCTATAAATGATTAATATGGATCGTCTACAAATTAATGCTCCTGTTGTGAAATGATATAATTTTTATTCACAAACATGTACCTAGCTATATAGTTGTGATCATGATAATGATGCATGTGTGTTATTTGGTAATTATATATCTCTGAAGTAGGAGGCTGGAGCTCAAGACTAATCTACTGAGTCCCTTCAGAAAGTGTTTGAAGTAGTTAATTGTGTTATTGACACTAAAAAGCTAGCTGGTAGGCTAAGTTTATTACCTTATATGGGTGCTGCAAGTACAGTAATTCAAAGCGTGCACGTGAGCATTGCTTATTACCTTATTTGGGCCCAGTCAGTTTTGTTCTTCCGGCTAACAACACGGCAAGAAGAGACATGGCACGGATCAGTTTAGCTTGTTGGTGCTGCTCCATACTTGTTGTAGTATTATGTGGTGAGTGACAAGTGGTGTAATTTAGTGTATAGTCTTATGCACCTATCAATGTATTGCCCCACCACCCCCCCTCGGGCGTAAGTGGGGCTTTACAGGGGGAATTGACACGAAACTGCTGCCCCACTATGGGGCATTTGTCAGTAAGCAACCAAATATTTTTTGTTGTAACTTCCTTCGCTACCGTTAGCGGGGAAAGTTACGCGTGGGAAAAATTTCGCGAATTGCACTCTACTTTGTATACCGGCGTAAAAGTTTCGCGATGCTGATTTTGGACTGTGCAAATACAAGCACGTAGAAGCTAATCGGCGTAAAAGTTTCGCGATAGCTACTGCAATCGCGAAAATTTTCCCACGCGTAACTTTCCCCGCCTACGGTATGTCAAATCCCGAGTAAATCCCGCGTTGCAACTGGGGCCAACGGTGGGGATTTGACACGATAGGTTTGCCCTACTATGGGGAATTTGACATTCGGCTGTGTCAAATCCCCATTATAGCCCCATATATGCCTGAGGGGGGGGGGGGGCAGTGGGGCAATACATTGATAGGTGCATTATCAGTGTTGGGCAAGTTACTTTGTAAAAGTAACTAGTTACATATTACTTGCAACAGAACTATTTAGTAGTGATGCAAGTAGTGATGCAAGTAGTATTTAGTAGTGATGCAAGTAGTGATGCCCTATTTTAGCGGTATCGGACTTGTATCAGTAAAGCTATAAATGCCCGATACTAACCAATGCTTTAAATGACGTCATTTTATTACTTATCAAGATGGCGGCATACATAGCGCATCGAATGGAGTTGAGATATAACCCATGAATTCCTTAAAAGAAGCCAGCCACTAGCATTATTAGTACAGTGGAAACTGAAGTAAGCCACAAAATAAGATTCATTGAAGCCTAGGGATGCGTCGATTTCGCCAGCAAAATTATTGGAATAATAGGAATACAAGAGCAACAAGCAAAATGCTGGCAAAATAGGAGCAAAATCGAGCAAAATAGGAGCAAAATCGAGCAAAATAGGTGCAAAATAAGCAAAATTTGTTAATCTCAGATCTGTTTCAGACAGTGTGAATGTAACTGCATAACTAACACAAGTAACAACTTACCATAGCTACGTTTAACACTCGTACGTTAAATGAGTATGGCTCTAGCTGAACTTTGACCCGAAGGCGAACCCACAATACATGTTAGCGAATAATCACGTGTGAAATAGTGTCTACAATGGATGTGATAGAACGCATTGACTACAGTTCAAGTGCTGAAAGCGATGTTAGTGAAGTAGATGACAGTCTTAGCATTGTTAGTAATGATGATGACCGTGAATCGTCTCGCGAGTCAGATGTTACAACAACTTCGACTAGTACAACTTCGAGGACTCGTTCTACCGGAAGTGCCAGCAACTCAACGACGCCAACGTCTAGTGGAGTGTCCTTGCTTAGTGTGCTAAAGGCACCAAGTGCATCTGACTTCTCTCGTAAGAGAAAAATTGCCAAAAATCCACCAGCTGGCAGGAAGAGAGCATTACATTCGAATTCGCAGAGCAACCCAAAAACGATCAAGCCCCAGCAAAGAGTAACCGAATATTCCAAGGAACCCTTTACTGTAGCTACTGGAAAGCTTTTTTGCCAAGGATGCCGGGAAGAGTTACCCCTCAAAAAGAGCAGTATTGAGTATCACTTAAAATCTACTAAACATGCTAATGGAAAGAAAAAGCTGCAACAAAGGAATGTTAAAGACTCAGACATTGCACAATCTCTGCAAAGGTATAATGCAGAAGCTCATGGGCGAGGTGAGACTCTTCCGGAACAACAGCAGGTTTTCCGAGTCAAAGTGGTCAAAACATTTCTTCAAGCGGGTGTACCACTAAGTAAGGTTGACCAGTTTCGTAGTCTTTTTGAGGAGACAGGCTATCGCCTTACAGATCGCAGATTTATGTTTGACCTTATTCCTTTTATTTTAGAAGAAGAAAAGGCACGTATTAAGCAATCACTCCAGGGTCAGTTCTTGAGTGTCATTTTTGATGGTACCTCTCATAGTGGAGAGGCATTAGCAGTCTTAGTGCGCTTTGTAAATGATTCTTTTGAAATTCAACAGCAGCTTCTAGCCATCCAACTGCTTTCAAAATCTCTCACTGGGGAAGAAATTGCACACGAATTGGTACAAGTGCTTTCAGTGTTCTACAGCATTTCTTCCAGCCATCTTATTGCTGCTATGCGAGATAGAGCATCTGTTAACAGTGTAGCAATGAGGACATTGAAGATTGTTTACCCTAATGTAATAGATATTGGATGCTTCAGCCATGCTTTTGATCGTGTTGGAGAGCACTTCAAAGTACCAACCCTGACTGAGTTTATTGGTAATTGGCTAGCACTTTTTTCACATAGCATTAAAGCCAAATTTCTATGGAAACAACAAACAGGAAAGGCAATGGCATCGTATAGTGCTACCAGGTGGTGGAGCAAATGGGAAATTTTTAAGCAAATAATGCTCCAGTTTGGTGATATCGAACCATTCCTAAGTGAAAATACAGACTTAGGCCCTGCATCTCGTCCAAAGTTACTAGCTATTTTAACTGACCGTGAAAAGCTTGAACACTTAAAGCTTGAGCTTGCTGCTGTTATTGATTGGGGGGAGGTGTTTGTTAAGGCTACATATAACCTTGAAGGAGATGGGCCACTGAGTTTCACAGCTTATGAAATAGTACAGACTGTTGTTGCAGCAGTCAGGGCAGCTCATACTCCAAACACTGAAGCTGTTATTCGCAGTATCACTACTCAATCAACTGCACAGCAGAGGCATCGCAGCTATGCTCGAAGCTGTATGCAACCAGCTCTAGATTACTTTCAAGAACTGCTAGATTCTTCCTTAAAGGAGCAAATTTTAGTTTTTAAGGCTGTGAGAGTTTTCAATCCGCACAAGATAGTAATGCTTAAGCCAGATGTTTCTCATGTAAATGCATTGCAGGTTGTTCCCTTCTTTAAGGATGACGAGCTTGAAAATTTGAAGGCTGAACTTCCTTCTTATGTAGCTAAGGCGGATGGTATTAGTGATGAACTTGCTGCTCTGGAATGGTGGAAGCTCAATGCAACTGATTTGCCTTTATGGTCAAATGCTGTAAAGAAGGTCTTGACCATACAGCCCTCCTCGGCTGCTGCAGAAAGGGTGTTCTCACTATTGAATTCAGGATTTGGTGACCTACAAGGAAATTCACTAAAGGATTATATGGAGGCATCAATCATGCTAAGATACAATCACTAATATCTAAACACCATAGTGTATGTAAACAGTGCTTATTGATTATTACATGTAATTATTATTATTACATTGTACACCAACTATGGAGCAAAATAGATTGTTGACAAGCAAAATATTGAGCAAAATAGGTAGGTAAAAAAAGAATTGCTGGAAAGAAAAATAGGTGAGAAAAAAAGCAAAATAGACTCATCCCTATTGAAGCCATAAACTATTATATTCTTAATTGATAGCCACAAAACCAGCAAACTGCAGTTGATGAGATTAGCAAATGAGTTTAGTAAGCTAAATCACTAGCTGGTTCTTGTGAGAAATGCCTGTGGGGCAAAGTATCGGTATCGGATCGGTATCAGCCATTTCCGGCCTCAAATGTATTGGTATCGGATCGGTAGTGAAAAAGTGGTATCGGTGCATCACTACTATTTAGTTACAGTTACATATTACCCAAAAATAAAGTAACTATAATAATATTACATATTATATTACTTTGTGTCCACAGCTTTAAGCTGTCATGTGTGAAACTACCTCCTTATCACCTGCCATGATGGCATTGTGCAAATCTTGGTTATAAGTAAGGAGCTGGTGAATAAGATGTTACTCAGTGGATTACTAACGAGATTAGTAACTTCGTTACTTTTAGTAATAATATTACGTAATATTAGACTCGTTACAGTAACTATATTACTTAGGTAACGCGTTACATTTGTTAGTAAAGTAACTTGAGTTATATTACCTGTTTTTATAGCATATTTCGTTATATTACTTAGCTACCACAAATGTAATAATATTACGTAACGCGTTACATAAGTAGCGCGTTACTCCCAACACTGTGCATTATGTGAGAGTCTATACCTGTTGTATGGCTAGTCCACTGAAGGGGCTAGTCAGCTAGCTACTGACGGCTGTTCTACACTTACGCATTGGTAGTTAGCTTGCTATTGTTGAAATTCAGTCTGTGCATCCTGAGTAGATCCATATAGGGTGGCGTCTAAAGCCAGAGGCTCCACTGAACCTTGAGGATCAAGTGAGACCCTTCACCATAGAGAATGCTGAAGAGATGGGATCCCCAAGGCATGCAATTAAGCTGGTTATGTTATAACAAGCACTTCAGGATTTTTTCTTGTTACAAATAACATGGTATCCTATAATTGTACTAGTTATAGTGAGAGTGTTTACTCCTAGCTACACTGAGATACGTTATAGCTACATCACCAAACATAGCTAGTTGTGCCAGTATCAAGACAATGGTGGATCCAGCATGAGGCATTTGGGGTAAATTCCCCTCCCCCTTGCCCATAGATTGTAGAGCCCTTGTGGAGCCATAGTGAAATACTAAACCTTGTCAGGCCAGAATCATTATAACTCATGAAAACTATGCATATTATTGCAAACTGGCTTACCTGAAGCCAAAGTCAAACCAATTGTCATACAATCTGTCACTCAGCTTTGTTAGGATGTACTAAGCATATCAAAAAATAATTACCGTTACTAGTCTTAAGGTGTTCTTATAGCCTTGTAAATGGTTTAAAGACTTCACAACTATCTGTAAAGCCCAAAATGAACTTATTAAGAAGTGATTATGTCTTGCTTAAAAACTAAAGCAACGTTAACTAGCAAGAGAATCTGTGTTCTTTCCACCCGCCTACAACTTAGCCTGTTTGTGTCCCTCCCCTTGCCAGCTCCTGGATTCACCCTTGCAAGGTGTGTTTTATGATTGTGGTAATTTATTATGATTACCATGACAACCATGATTGGCTCACATACGTATAGTCTGCAGGACTACAGAACATTTAACACAACTTTTCAATCAAGATTTAACTTCATTAAGTTCATTTATCATACGGTATGGTAGTACTGTACTGTATAGTAGGGACAATGAAGGTTTAGGCTTTTCTGCTAAACAATTCCACCAAACATCAGCCTTACAAACTAGATACAATGATATGGACATATTGGTTTCACTATAAAACCAGTCTATATGTGACCCACTGGGCGAAAGTGGCTGTTTTTTTTTTTGCAAAATTTATGATTTTGTCATAAAACCATATTGAAATACACTAGGTAAAAATATTGTGCTACATGAAAATTTTATGCACGCTTTAATTGCCTTCGTATGCAGTGTTGGGCTGCTACTTTTAAGAAGTAATATATTTTTTATTACTCGTTACTGCCACTGCAATGAAATGCGTTACAGTAATATATTACTTCAGTTTAAAAGTAACTAGTAATATGTTTTGTTACGTATTACACAATGTATAAAGATACTTCGTTAGGTAATAATATTACAGTAATGCGCTAGTTAAGTAACACGTTAGTACTTCGTTAATATATACAGTAATGCACGCGTTAGTACTTCGTTGAGTAATAATATTACAATAATGAGTAGTTTTGCGCTATTTAGTAATGCATTACTTATGTAAACTAACTATCCGTTAGATATTACTAGCATAAGAAATGTAGTGTGTTATATTACGTATTTCGTTACTGCATTAAGTTATAGTTATATCCCGGTACGAGGGTAATATCATTGTTATTACACGAGTCTGAGGCGGAGCCGAGGACGAGTGTAATAACAATGATATCATCCGAGTATACGGGATGTAACTGTTTTATATCCCAGTGCGCGGGAGTGCGCAGAAGTTTACGGATAGTAAATTAAGTTCCGGTTTGAGTTCCTGTCACTGTGCTCAAGATTTCGTCCGAGTTGTGTGGAGATTCTACTTCGTAGCTACAAGAGAGACTTTACATACTGCCTACAAACTGTAGCGAAGGGCGGTGTTATGAAGCAGCGGTTCCAGGTACGATTCGCCTTCGTCAGAAATTGGTATGGTGGTGTCGCGTGGTGTGCAAGAGAAAAATAAAGACCAACAAGTGGCTACCATAGTCTAAGATAGAACGATGAAGCTAGAGGAAGTTAGTTCTTCACCATAGTGACCGTTGAGAGTGATTGCTGGAGCGAAAATCGTCATGAACTATTCTTGACATTTGTTAAACTATCACGGTATTGGTAACTTGTAGTGTTATTGTGTAAAGGATTAACAGTTTTCTTGTAAGATTTAGATAGTTTTAAGTGCTGTATTGGTGTGTTTTGTATCAATATTTCCTTATTTGGCTCTTTGTTCCATTGGTAAACAATGCCATTCGTGGTTATTATGATGTCACGAAAGAGACTGAGTGGCTCCGAAACAGGGTGATAACTAATATATCGTACAGTAGCAGCGCCGCTCTGTCTAGCTGTATGGTAGTTATAACCCAGCGCGGCGCTTTGATACTCCCACACACTGGGGTTTAAGTAATAATATTACATAACACGTCACTAAAGTAGCGCGTTACACACCCAACACTGTTCGTATGCACTGAAATTAAGCTCAAATCAATAAATCCTTTATGCCACTGGATTTGCTTGTTTATTGAGAGTAAGAAAATCTTTGTTTTGTGTTTGCATAGCAAAGGATACTGTATGTGAGTTATGGGCATTTATTTACAATGCCATAAAACAATGTTCACCATCGTCATTTGTTAGTTGGAATTCCCTTCTTCTTTGTCATCACTGAGGAGTACAGGCAAAGTAGTATACCTTGATTGATTTGCAAGTTCATGGTACACAGATTGAGCCAAGTCCCATCTTCATAGCTTGCTTCAATCGTGAGTTATGATTGATTATCTAAGCGCTTGTAATTTATTTCCCATATTGTTGCTGTACAAATCGAGTTTATCACTGTTCCAACTGTCAAGTGCTATAACTCCAAGACCATTCATTGTAAAAGGGTGAAACTCTTTTGTTACTATAGATTACAGAGATGTAATAAAATGGAATTTGAGGAATGTGCGAAAACAGCCGGTTTTTGCTCTGCCAGTCACACATAAACACATGAAATGGCCTAAAACAATTCCAGCAAGTTGTTGTAAAAAATGTGACCAGATTTACGAAAAGGAGTCTTCCACACACATCCAATTTATGAAATTTGGCAATTCATACCTTCAGATTGGAAAAAGTTATTGTCTTGAAATTTGGGCAGTAGTAAGAGCCAACGTAGGTTAATATATGGATAAAATTTCAGATTTGTATCTTTCTTGAACAATTTTAAACGTCCAAAAGTCTCAAGCTCTGCTAGTTAGTCCTGCATTTATAGCGTATATACATTACAAATAGGCTACTACACTATAGTAAGGATCATTTGCAAGAAATGAATAGCTACCAAAGAATATTTTGACACACATTATCAATGATAAATAAGTGAGTGTGGTTTTATGTAAATTCACAGGCAGCTATCTACAGTTAGCTTGCTTGATGCTAGACTAAAGTAACTTGCAAGCAGCAATACTCGATCCTGATAGGTGGATGTGATACTATGCATGCCAACAGAGAATAGCATGCAATTCTGATAAGTGGGTGTAGCTCCATGTATCCCTACAGACAGCAAAACACATTCTGGGCATAAATTTCTCGAGTATGTACAACTGCATTTCCATCAATACAATTGGGCTTGTTAATTTATGATCATGTAATCTCATCCAGGTCATTCAATAAAGTGGAGTAGACCAAACTTGACCCAGACAAAATGCATCCCAGATAATCAACCCACTAACCAACACGTATCCTGCTAGTGTGGTTTTGTAAATGTTCAGACTATTGTGTTTTGTGGTTTTAGTTTCAGATCCTCCAGAGATCACAGATCATCCAACAGGTGGTGATGTACCAATGGGAAGAAGCATCACTCTCATGTGTAGAGCTAGTGGTCTAGGAACACTAGTATATTCCTGGGAGAGAAGTTCTGGTAGTAGTTGGACTACTGTTAGTAATGATAACACAGCATCATACACTACTAATACAACACTGACTATTGGAGAGTACATGTACAGGTGTAATGTGAGCAATGAGGCTGGATCAGTTGTGTCTAATAGTGCTACTGTGAATGTGTATGGTGAGTATTGTCCTAACAGGTAAGACATGATGACACAAGTGTCCACAGGTCCTACCACTATCACAACTCACCCCACCAGTCAGTTGACAACTGTTAATATGAGTGTTACTCTGAATTGTGAGGGAACTGGTAGAGGATCAATTACATATCAATGGCAGACTAGGAATATTTATGGAGGGCAATGGAGTGTTATTAGTAATAGTAATAACAGGAGACTTGTTGTGAGAAACTTACAAGAGTCACAACAGTACAGGTGTATAGTGTCCAATGAAGCTGGTAGTATAATTTCACATGTTGCTATAGTTACTGTTTTGAGTAAGCTAATATGCTATTATATTATTTTTTAGATGTGTAACACTATTGTTATATCAATAGAAATCACCACTCAACCATCAAGTACTACTGTTATAGCATTACAATATGTCACATTAACTTGTTCAGCATCTGTTGATGATGTGACGTACTCATGGCATCGTGATGGTGGTAGTGTTCCCTCCAGATCAAGAGGACAGAACAGTAACACACTCACTATTACTAGAGCTATTCCACCTGATGACGGAAGATATTATTGTATGGCTAACAAGGAGGGAATTAGTGTGCAGTCTAATAGAGCTAGAGTGAGAGTGAATGGTGAGAAAAGCGTATGATAGCAATGTACAAATAGGAGATTTTTCTGATTTAGTAGGTATTCAAATTTACATAACAATCTGATGTCAATGTTTACCAAGCTTTGTTTACAACATATATTAATCTTAGCTTTAATAATGCTGTCAGTGTCATTGAAATAGTATAAATAATCTTCTAAATATCTGCTAGTAAACACTAGTCCTGATATTTGAATATGTCACTGATAACTTTACCATTTACGTAATATTATAGTTAGCTAAGGGAATCGTGAAATCAAGGCCAGCTGTATTTCTAAGCTATTGTGTTTATGTACTTCCAAAATATTTTATCAATAATTGCTGATAGCCAGTCTTATTTGGAGGATTTAAAGTTTATCCATGAGAAATGTAATTATCTGATAAATGAAAAGTGTATGTGGTAAGTATGTGATTTTGGTCCAATTTTATGTTTGCATGATTTTATGAGCAAGTGTCACTATACCAGCATGAGGTTGCTATACAATCAGGCAAGCTATTTAGATGGTGAATATGCTTATCATACAGTATGGTAGTACTGTATAGTAGAGATCATAAAGATTTGGGCTTATCTGCCAAAAATTATCACCCAAAACCAGCCTCACCTCTTCACAACAGCTTGGAAGGATTGGTTAGATATAATCAAGCCCAAAAATGCTTTCAAAATGATCCCAAACCCCTCCAACAAGTTTTCTATAAAATTGAATTTTCTATGCCAAGCATAACGTGACTAAAAGTAATACAGCTGGCTATCACAAGTTGAAATTGTTTGTAATTTTTGGGTTAATTGTAGAGGTGCTTCTCATAATTAGTGTTCCACCGATAATCGGATCGGTATCAATTTGGAGCCGATATTGGGCATTTCAGTATCAATCGGTATCGGTTATTTAGGTATTCTGATGCCGATTAATAACCACTTGTGCCAATCGTCATCATCATAACTATCATCATAAATGCTATGCTAGCAAAACTTGGAGTATAGCAGGCTGGAAATAGTGTTGAGTATTATTCTAGCATAAAAGGTGCAGGAATTGTATTGTTAAACATTTGAGCAACTGCTACTTACTATGTTTGCATGAAAAAGATCGAAATACTCTAATAGAACAGTCACTGCATAATAAAATTTAATAGAGCAGTCACACATAGCTAACTTGAGAGGTGTGTAAATTGTATGACAATTATTGGTATCGGTTTCTGTATTGGTGAAAATTTACTGCTAGGTATCTGTATCAGATTGGTAGGTATTTTTCTGTACCAGTGGAACCCTACTCGTAATGTTCTTCTTTTGCAAATTAATGCTGTATAATGGGTAAAACATGCATAACTGAAAACAAAGCAGAAACTTCTTAGCAATTGATAGTTATGGCATGCACTTACTCGCAAATTCTGTAGCTACTGGATTGATTGCAGAGGCACTAATACTGCTCTTCATTTGTAATGTTGTGTAATGGGTAGAACAATACTGAAACAAGGCGGAGTGACCACATCACTTTCCATTAACATAGATAGTCATACCACACATTAGATCGCTCATATGATTTTATAATATGTCTAACTGATGCCTTTCTTTCCTTTGAGGGAGTATGTGTTGGTTTTCCACTCATAATCAAGTTTATGTTGTGCTACCTTTAAAAGCCATAAAAATTATGTTACAAATCAAGTTGATGATGTGCTACCTCTAAAAGCCAGGTACCTAGTAAATACTATCCTTTGAATTAACTAACTCTTTTTATAAATTAACACAGAACATGTTGTGGCTTTGTTTCTTGCCTTGTTTTGTAACAACACATGCAGTATCAAAATTAAACATTTTGTAATTCACTAATTATTCCATAATTCACCAATTACATTGCTATGCAAGCAAACTACTATTGCACAGAGAAGTATCTTCTTCACTGTTTTAGTTTGTCTATCTCTTTATAACAAATTCGATTATCTACACAAAACCACAGCTTCAATTTCGTACATATACTTACGTAAGGGATATGCCCCTTTTCAACTCGAAGGGATATTATTATTATTATTACTAGGACCGCGTCACATACAACCAAGTACATACACCAACGTGACAGCCCCCCGGTGAGGCTATTAGGTGGTGAATGCATTATCCCCAAATCAACTCAATATGTCACAGTAGTGACAGATATGACACAATAGTGGCATCGTAACTAAAGGCCACCAGTAGCTAAGTGCCAGTACATCATTGGTGTGGTAATGGCACAGTGATGTGTACAAAGTATATGTATACAAACTTACAGGAGAGAACTATACATTATTGCAGTATTGTATGCAGCAATACATTATAGGCAATATCACCATGCAGATAAAAATTATTAGCCAATATACAGCAATGCATATCAACATCAACTAGAGCTAAGTAAGGTTCATCAGTGATGTAGCAATGGCACAGTGATGGGTGACACACTATAGTTATGCATACACAACTTTCAGGAGATAGCTACACAATGCTGTAGGCGTATGCAAGCCAGATGAACCAGATAAAGGAAGACAGCCAAGCCACTAGAGCCTAGTAGCTACGCCAGGTGAAGGCAAAAAAGATTAAGCACGTATTGAATTGCCTGACACCAACACAAAGAAAGTTCGCCATGCCAGCTGCACAAGACAAAATTGTTTACTTGTATTTTATATGTAACTGTAAGCTTATTGTAAAGAGCGTGGCATATGTCAGTTTAATGTTTTCTTGCGTGAATGAATCCACTGGCAGCTGGCATGGAGACTTGAGATGTTACAAACATAAAAGCTTACTTGTAATCTTCTTGTTTACACAAGTGGCTTCTGGCTCTCCTGCACGGGCATCACTAATCTTCTTCGCTAATCTTCGCGCAATATGTAAGTAATTAAGCAAGGATGTGGTACTGGGCGTTATATAGAATTACACGTATGGTCAAGTCATCAGCACAAACAGGAGCGACGATTATACGTTTGTGCCTTCATTCACAGGCGAATCTATCCCCGGTTAGTTCATGTCTCTAGGCCTCGTAGTTTTCTCAAACATTAATTATTAATTATTTATTTATGACGTAATTTTAACCGCGTTTCGTATTATTCTTAGTACTTGGTTGTATAATTACTTGGTTATGTAATTAAAGCTTTACATGCTATCTCTGGTTGCTTACAAAGCCTGTTAGGTTGTTTTTCAGTTGTTAAGTATCTGCTACAGCATGTAGGCAAGCCCCATTTAACCATTTCAGCCATAGGCCACACCCCTTTGAGTAAATACTATGAAAACAGCTTATAACTAGCCTTAAATCAGTTTGTTTAATTTATAGAATGAAGGTTTATATTCTGTATCTTGTGTTGCTCACATGGGTTTGTGAAACAGACATGTAGACAGGCAAACACATGGTTTTCCCAAACCAGTTTCAGGAAACTGGGTACATGCCTGGTTTTAAAAGTTAACAAACAAGTACAAGGAAAATTCTATTTGAGTAAAGGTCATCTGTATAAGAACTCTGTAACACTGTCTGGCCCAGGGGAGAAGGAAGTAGTTGATGGGAGGAGGGCCAGACCAGAATATAGAATCTCTGGCAGCAGGGAGTGCTGTAGCCATTTTAGCTTTTGTGATGACTCAAAATTGACCAGAATTAATTATTTGCAGTCAATATCAAGCTATTTGCAGTCAATGAAATGCTGCTTTGGCTGTTTTGGCAAAGTTTTAAAGTGTTTATAGTGTTGCTGACTGTTAATAACATACAGTGTTTATAAAACAGCCAATAAACTCTTGGAAACACTTAGGTACAGTATTAAGATACCAACTCTCAAAGCATGGATTGGAATTATCTGGTTTTTCATGCTGGGTTTCCAGAAGTTGCAATGTCTTTGAACTTATCACATAGAAGACTAGTTCACTTATGTGACTATTTTCTAAAGATTAACAATTGTGCTGCCATGTACTACAAGTTTGGTTTCTCCATTAATGGTGCCCACACTTCGGCCACTCACACTGAGAGCAAGTATGAGAAACACACCCACTAGAGCCCTAGCCTGTAAATAACCACCCGTCTTATTATTTATATTTATTTATCTATGACCGGGGTTACATACAACCAAGTACATACACCAACGTGACAACCCCCTGGTGAGGCTATGCACATGACTAGGTGGTGAAGATACAATCAAAATAATCATGATCCGAAATCAACTTATGGCACAATAGTGACAGATTTAACACAATAGTGGCATCGTAACTAGAGGCCACCAGTAGCTAAGTGCCGGTACATTATTGGTGTCAGTGGTGTGGCAATGGCACAGTGATGTGTACACAGTATATGCATACAAAACATACAGGAGAGAGCTATACATTATTGTAGTGTTGTATGCAGCAAATACATTATTGGCAATATCACCGAAGATGGAAAATATTCAGCTATGTAGCCAATATACCAGCTATGTAGCCAATATACAGCACAGTATCTCACTGGTAGTTAAATGGGGCTCATCAGTGGTGTGGCAATAGCACAGTGATAGGTGCACACTATATGCATCAAGGGGTGGTCACTACCAATAGTCCTGTAGAACCATCTGCGACCAGGATCAAAGTTTTTGATCAACGAAAATATACCTTGATCACTTGATTTCACCTTAAAAACAGTCTTGATTTAGCACACATTTCGTAAATTCTCGTTTTGTTTGTGAGCTAGCTTAATCACCACTTTCTAGGACGTCTTGATTGCTTGATTCAGTTCTAATTTACCCCTTGATCACTTGATTTGGTTTTGATCCCGGTCGCAGATGGTTCTACAGTACTATTGGTAGTGACTACCCCTTGATGTATACATAACTTGTAGGAGATACGCAATACTGTAGTAGTTCAGAGGGTGGTTTAAAATTAGCCAGGTGAGCCAGATAAAGAAAGACGGCCAAGCCAGCCAGAGCCTAGTAAGCCAGGTGAAGGCAAAATGTACAATACAAGTAAACATTAAAACATACCACGCTTTTTATAATACATTTACAAACAGACAGCCAAGCCAACCAGAGCCTAGCAAGCCAGGTAAAAGAATATAAAAGAATTAACAATACAAACAAACATACTGCTATTAATCTTCTTCCTCTTCTTGTCTTGTGCAACTGGCTTGGCAAACTTCCTTCATATTTTGTTGGGCATAACCACCTTAATTAACTGTTTTGTGGTGTTCATTATATGGAATAACACAGCTTTTTAGTCACCAACACGAAAAGGAGTAAGCATTATACGTTTGTGCCTTTGTTCAATAGCAATTCTATTGCCGGTTAGTACATGTCTGTACGCAGTATAGTTTTCGCATACATTAATTCATTCATTATTTATTTATGATGTAATTTTGACCTCATTTCGTATTATCTTTAGTACTTGGTTGTATAATTATTAGTTTTACAACCACACTCTGTACATGTACAAATATAGTTGATTACAAGACTGATGATGATGATTGGTGGTTCACAATGCATACCTGCATCTAAGTTCCATTCACTTATGCAACATGAATTGTTTTACCAGCCCGGTGAAATCATTGAAGTTAAACAAATAGTATTGCTAGTGCCGTACTGCCCCTTTAAAACAGTCTGTTAGAATAGTGCTTCCTTGGCAGTCCATAGCAATGCAAATTACAAAACTTGAACTTAATTGATAATTCTGTATGCGTTAGCTATTTTAAAACAAAAACCTATAATTTAGCTATAATAACATAGTGTGTAGTGTGAATATAGTTTGTTAATTCCAAATGAACTATATGCAGTGCTGCATATTGCCTGCTTTTTTGAAGTAATACATCACCATTTTTTTCTTTATAACTGGAGATTCTACCAGGTAACCTGTTTGTGGCTGAACTCTCTACAGTTGACTTGATTGTAGCTGAATTCTCTACAGAGTAATTTGTTTGCAGCTAAAGGATGACTTGTTTGTAGTTGAACTCTATACAGGGTGACTTGCCTAACTGAACTCTCTACAGGGTGACTTGATTGTAGTTGAACTCTCTATTGGCTGACTTGTTGTTAGCTGAACTCTCTACATGGTGACTTGATTGTAGCTAAGTGTTCTAATAGAGTGACTTATTACGTAGTTGAATGTTCTATTAGGGTGACTGCACTATTAGAGTATCTCAATCATGCACTTGTTACACCTAGTTCACTTTCATAGTATAGCTCAGCGGTTTTTAATCTGATTCCTTGTAAACCACTGAAATGTCATTCTATAATAATTAATCTACCTCTCTATCTATATTCAGCTGATTCCATTAACTAGTTTGCCTCATAGGCATGGCATTGATGGCAAGTAATACTTTTTTATTAATAAAACTTGATTGTACACTTCTTACACACAGTTGGCATTTTGGTTATTACTCCATGACTGTTAGTGTGATTTCTTTCAAACCACAAAAGGTTTGCACTATGTTGTTTCCGTGTACAGACTGATTTTCAAGTCATTCCTTCAAGTGGTTTATCCTGTGGCCTTCACAAAAAAAATCGCTATAGCATTTTTCGAAAATCACCTATAACTCCCTTGGCCTTTATCAGCCTCCACTAAACCACAGAACAGAACAGGACGGAACGGGATGAACCACAAAAACATGGAATGGAACGATTTTCGATAACACTTTTTATCATCGATATTGCATGACATATAGATTGTTTGGTCCTTGATTCTTTGCAAGTGCTACACAGAATTACTGGAAGGCATAGTTTTATTGTTTTTTTGTTGTTTTCTTCACATTGATATTGATCCAGCACAAAAACAACAACATGGTATAATTATTTAGCGGCTTATACTATAAACTACTACAACTACAAACTACAAACCTACTAAGGAAAAGGGG
The DNA here is from genome assembly GCF_963678975.1 of Dysidea avara. Taxonomy (NCBI): domain Eukaryota; kingdom Metazoa; phylum Porifera; class Demospongiae; order Dictyoceratida; family Dysideidae; genus Dysidea; species Dysidea avara. The sequence continues at coordinate 30,161,656 of NC_089280.1, forward strand.
ATTGTCGTCAACATCAGTACCCTGAAGTGCTCAATATCTCAGGATCATTTTGGCATTGTTCATCCATAATGCAACAGAAAGTTGCTCAAGCAGGTTCTTTCTTGCTAGTCTAGGAGGAACACCACTACAGGGGGTAGTATGATCAACAATTGTTCTTAAAGTCATTAAAGCAAAAGGTGTCCAGACTCTAAAACTTTCCACCACTAAGGGAATGAAATCAGATCCAACTTTCTCCACAGCTGCCAAATGCTTCTCATCCTTGACCATCTCTCCAGCTGCTATGTACGGAGATATTAAAATAAGCAGAATGACCATCAGGACAGAAAACATCACCAGGGCGTAGCCCATCATCATGTAAAGCTCGCTGTTCCTTAAGAACACCTGGATGGTCTTGTGAAAGAGCATTATAAATCATGCATAGTTAGACTAGTTTGGGTTGCTACTAGAAGCTTTTAAAGTAGTGAATGCGGCCACACGTGCTTAGAATTAGCTACATGGGAATGCTCTGAGAGAGGCACAAAAAGTCTTTATGCTGCTTTTGAAAACTAAGAGTTTAATTACGTTTACCGGTTAAATAGTAAACTAGCTATTTATCTATATTTTGTTTCTCTTAGTGGACTTAAGAGCCCCGAATGGAGCAGACACGAACCATTCAGTCAGTCTAACTAGCATAGCTACTCATCCCAACAATACCGTGTAACACAGACTAGCACTCACAAAGAATCAAGGACTAAACAAGCTGCATGTCATGCAATATCGACAATAAATTGGTGTAGAAAAATTGTTCCGTGTTTTAGTGGTTCATTTCGTTCTGTTCTGTGGATTATTGGAGGCCTTCTGTATCCAATGTGTATGAAATTTGGACTGTAAGTGTGCTGTATTACATTTTTATTTCCCTTCAAATTTGAAGAAAATCGACTAAAGCATATGCGCGTTATAGTGATTTTACTAAGTGGAGTGAAAAGAAGAATAAGATGAAGAAAAATACAAAGAAACTAAGACAAACTTTGAAGACGCATATCGCAGTGATTGCTTGGTCAATTCAGCTCAAATTTGAAATGGGAGGTGCCCCACCCCAAGGGAGTGTCCACAGCAAAAATACTTAATTTCCGTCCAGCCATTATCAAGCTACAGATGCATGAAAACGGCATTTTCTTGGTTCCTATAAAATACACACTTATCTGTCGCATGCTTGCACTGGCTGTACTCAGCCGCACAGCACACGACACACTATCGCGTGTCTTGATTCAACCATTCATATTTCATGAACAGTGGGTAAATAATCTAACAAATTTATGTTGCTAAGCCTTCAGCTAAGTCCTCAAGGGGTTATTAGAAATAATATACATGCATGTAGCTTTAATATATTTAGCCTTGGTTTTGTATAAAACTGTGAAATCAAAGATGGCAATAAGTAAAAGCATTTATTTATTATTTTAATAATGACAATCTAAATGACAATTGCTTGTACAATTGAGAATTTTGTGAACAAACTTGCTAATTTATATATTGTTTACACCTAAACATTGCTCCTTTCTTGTGGAAAGGCAAAAATGTGGTTCATGAATAGAACTACTTAGTAGTCATTTAGAAGTGTTACATCCATCACGATAGTGTAGAGGCTAAATATCAGGATACGATTTGAAAGTTAATATCACGATACTCGATATTTTTTTACTATTGCCCAGCTCTAGATATAAGTAAATTGTCTAAGTTCTGTTTTCAACATCAGCTTGACTTCTGCCTTGAATAGAGCACATGTAAAGTAGTATATGATGGGATCCATGCCAAAATAGCCAAGCTGCAGACAGAATAGCCAAACTGTGAAGTAAATCACCAAGAAATTGCTCCAATAATTAAAATTTCAGCTAGACCAATACTTTTTAATTTTAGTTTATAGCTAACTCTGAATGATACAGTTGTAGTACCACTACACCCTTTGTACAGCTCGACTGTTATGGATTTGTTGTAACCGAGCACTGTCACTGTCTACCACTGCATTTCATAGAACACCGGCTGTATATGTAGGTACATGTGCGCATTCAGCGTGCACTATTATGAATTATTTATAAAACCAAATTTGTACCGCATATGTGTGACACACATACATATGGCAGGCTGTTGCTGACCCCAATATATGCTGTTAATAAATGCTAATAGAGGAAATCATTAGTGGAGCAAATAGGTGGCAGTAGGAAAGACTTTTAAGCAGTCATACATACATGTGTGTGTATCCTATATAAAAATAACTAGAGGCTCTCACAACACTATTCTGGACACCTTAAGACTCCACTATACTGTTCTTATTGGAAAGTTGTCCTGATCTCAGAGGCTTCAGAATAGTATTGTGAGAGCCTCTAGCTATATTTTATATAGCTAGAGGCTCTCACAATACTATTCTGAGATCCCTCTATACTGTTTTTATTGGAAAGTTGTCCTGATCTCAGAGGCTTAGTTGTATGTGTTTTTTATACAAATGGGACCTTAGACAAAGTAATATACTGGTTATCACGGTGTCCACATTTCAGGGTATATAGGGAGTACAAGAGGCAGCTACTGTACTGCATGGATACCGCATATGATGCCCCAAATAAGGCATAACTTCCATTTTTGCTTGAAAATAAGCTACGTGAGCTAGATGATAGTGGAACAGGTGTGAAGAATCCAGGTAGTTAATAAGCATAGATGAAGAACACACATATGTTATTCACTGTATAGTGAGTACTTTGTGACATACTCTGCAAGTATATAGCAAGTACTAGTTATCATACAGTACGATAGTACTGTATAGTAGGGGTTGGTAAGAAATCATATGGTTTCGTGGATTTTCGCACCTTAAAAACGGCCTTGCAATACGTTTTACCCGAAAAAACCACTTGGAATACATTAGTACTGCTGTAATGATGCTGTACCTAGGTTAAACAAAGTGAAAACTCCAATGTTTCAATGTACGTATAGTGAGTTTTAAAAATTTCAAAATTTACCTGGATTTCATCTGCCAGCCTGTCTGCTGTAAGACCCGGTTGCGCTAGGTTTACGGCTCCAGAAATTTCAGACAGCCAAGGTAATGACGGAGGATTCATGGATGTGTTGTTCTGATTACATTCTGTCCACTGTACCATGCTGTTTGCTTTCATCTTTCACTCGCTTCTTTGTTCTTCTCGAAAGATAATTAATAGTTGCGGCGCTTAATACGTAGATGCGGCGCACGCCGCTGCCTTACCACATGATTTTGCACGTGACTGAACGTGATTTTGCACATTATTTTAATGAAGTGTATGTAAGACAACAGTGCATTGGTGTAGTAGTCAAGAGTCGTTCTTTCTGTCGTTTATTAACAATGATTAAACACTGTGTAGTCATTTTAGCTGTAGTCTGTCTAGTGAGTGAGTGATCGTGCCTTTGAAAGGAGTGAAGAAGAAAAGTTACAACAAAAAGTACTATGTAGAGAACAAAGAGAAGATCGCTGAAAACAGGAAGGCAAAATATCAAGAAGATTTAGAGAAGAGCCGTTCTGACAGTGCAGCACGTAGCCGGGAGAGTTAGCTACCTGTAGGACCCGGAGAAGAGTCGTACTGACAGTGCTGCACGGAGCTGGAAAAGTTACATGAAGGGCCCGGAGAAGAGTCGTGCTGACAGTACAGCACGGAGCCGTGAAAGTTACTTAAAGGACCCGGAGAAGAGTCGTGCTGACAGTGCTGCACGATCCAAAGCAAATTATGAAAAGGACATTAAAGCGAGTCGCACTATTAAAAAACAAAGGTATGTAGCTAGCTAATGCTATGTGTGTTAGTTGTATTTAATTTACTGTCAGACCTTCAGTGCTGGTCACTGTAAAGTGTTAATAATAATAATAATTGTTACTTAATTTTGTATTTAATGCTGTGTGTAAGCTATCTTGACTTAATTATTATTTTTATCCAGGTACTCCTTGAAGTCACCTAACAACTCTGAGGTTGAAAAGTATGTCGATAAAGTTTTTGATGAAGTTTATAATAAGGAAATTGATAAAGAGAAGATAGTGGAAAAGTTTTCAGAAAAGTTTGGAGATGTTGCAAAGGAGATGCCCATATCTAACAGATGGAGATCTGCTTGTCACATTGTTGCTAAGAAAGTTGTGCGAGATAGTCTTGCTTTGAGGAGAAAATTGGTAGCTAAGGAGAGTTACTGAAAACTGTCAGATATTGGTCAGCAAACATTCAGTGAGGAGGTATTTGAGGAAGGTTCGCATACTATATCCAGTGAGCCTCTATTTTCATGAGACATCATACAAATGTTCTGCTTTGAATGAAGTTACAGTATTTGATAGAAAAAACAAATGCCTGGTAATTGAATCACGATTACTTATTGATAAAAATGAGTACTCACTGGATGAAATCTTAATTGCAGTTGACAGTGATGGCAAGTGTTATTTAAATGCAGAGGATGAAAAGCCGTTGTACATTTTCTTAATGAAAAGTCATTTTATTATTTTTTTTATTATTATTAGCACTTTACAGTGACCAGCACTGAAGGTCTTACAGCAACATGTGCTGCAGCCTTAGGATTACCTAACCTAATTTCAAGGACTTATTTTCAGGTAGTCACCGCTGTGAGAAGAAGGCCAGTATCCTGAAAACAGTCATTGCTGTGCACCAAAGAGAAAATCAGTGCATCATGAATAAGAGAGCACCATATATCAGAGTAGATTTGTAAATATCATTTCATTATTAGCTATGCCATTCCATTTAATGATCCAATATTCCTATTTAAAAACCTGATATCCCAAATGTTTGGGGAGGTCATGAGCTTTGTTCTATGTTGTAATTCTTGTTAAAAATTAATGTGGTCATGTAATATAGCTAGCTAACTAGACATAAAAAGTAAACAAACTAGCTATTTAAAATTTCAAAAGGAAGTAGGGGTTTATATACACGCTACAAAAAGTAAGGAAACAAGCTCAAGAATGTTACAGCTGAAATGAGAAATGATCCAGCAGTAAAAAGTAAGGAAACAAGATTAGACGACTACTTACTAAAATGAGACACACTTTAATCCGGCTAGCATCTTAAAATGAGACCATCAAAGTAGCCAAAAGTAGAGATTAAAGTATGTCTCATTTTAGCAAGTAGTCGTCTAATCTTGTTTCCTTACTTTTTACTGCTGGATCATTTCTCATTTCAGCTGTAACAGTTTTGAGCTTGTTTCCTTACTTTTTGTAGCGTGTATATAAACCCCTACTTCCTTTTGAAATTTTTAATTTTTTAAATAGCTAGTTGAACTTACATTTGATGATCTACATACACGTACATTAACTTCTTTATGTATAAAACTAAAATTCTATCTTTAGCACCAATGTTATGGAACATTTTGTAATACTGCATCTGATAAATTGTTTGCACTTCATGGACTTTAGCTGGAGAAAGGGGAGCTTTTCCACACCAGCAAAACCAAAAAGAGGCAAATCATTAATACTGAGACACTTGATTCTATCATAGTGATTTAGAAGCATTCAACAGGAAAAGGCCAGAATTAAATTTCCTACCAGAAAACTGTGTTTGTTCTCTCAAGTCTAAAAGTAATGGTAACCATTATAGTATAACTTAAGCTAAAACAAACATTTTTTTTAAAATAAGCAGACTAAAGAAAGTCAAGAGAGCAAATGTGACTGGGCCTGTGAATATAGGGTATGTGAGCACATAAAGTTTGCCTACTTTTCGAACTTTAATCGCCCATAACTTTATGTACCAATGTGCTATAGCTTTGAAACATTAAGCAGGTATTAAGCAACTGATTGGCTTTATAATACATGCAAAAATATTTTACTCCAGTACTGAGATACGTCCTGTTGTGTGACAGGGTGTAGTTTGTGCCCACAGGGCCTATGACAGTTATTGAGACATACGTAACTACGGTATACATAATGATGCCTTCAGGGGTTTATGGGACTATTTAATTACTCAGTTTTTTTGTGACATTAATTGTAATACCTCAGATTTGTTAAATGGTCAGGTTATCAAACAATTTTGGGTAAAACTGAAACCCACAGAAGCTATTTTGTGAAATTTGTATGGTTGCTATGCAGCTAATTAAACTTTGGTTGCTATGGCGAAATTCCCAAGGCTGACACCTGTCCAGCAGGTAGAATATTGTTTTAGGTGTACAGGACAATCCAAAAGTGCATTAAAATAAACTATAGACCATTTTACAAACTTCACCCTGCTGCCTGCCAGATTATTATTTGTTGGCCACCACCTTTTAGCTAACTGTTTTCGTCCTAGTATTTTTGGTGGAGCACACCCATTTTTTACAGTTTAAGGGGGGGGGGGGGCTTTGGGGGCTGAAGCGCCCTGTTCAGTTTTAGGCTTTACTTGATCAATACTCTGAGTATTCTAATGAAATTTTGTCTTAGCATAATGATATGATCACTAATATTGCAAATACTCATAAACCCACCTTAAAACATCTTTCCATGGCATTATCACTGGATTTATGCTAAAGGTTATGCAACAAGGACCTGGATCAGCATTGGAGGTGTACAAGATTGAGATACTTTAATAGAACAGTCACCTAACTACTCTAAAGTTGGTTTTGTTATTGAATTTTTTCAAATTTGCCTGCACCTGTACATACAATGAAGTGCATTGGTCTGTTTAAAAGGCTTGATTCATCTACTTGTGTATATAGTTATTATGTATGGAAATGCTAAATTTTAGTACACAATTTCCATTGAAAATGCTCTCAGATCGAGACACACGGTAGTGTGTCGTGCGGCCCTAGAAGCCGGCGCGTAACACCCGTGAGTATATTGACAGGAAGAAAGAAAACGCAATTGTCGCACCTCCGTAGCTTTGTGCTGCCTTGATGAAACAAGACGATTTTTGCTGTGGACACTCCCTCCAACTTCAGCACTCCACATTCCAAATTTGAGCGAAAGCGCTTCACGCGTTCCCGAGATATGCGACTTCAAAAATTGGCTTAGTTTCTTCGTTTTTTTTTCTTATTTTTCTTCCTCTTGTCGCACACTTACAAAACTGCTATAAAACGCGAACGCCATATTTGATTACCTTGAAATTTGGCACACAGAAGGGGGGTATAAAGGTGCATCTCGGTACCAACTTTGGCTGGAATACGATAAACAGCCAAAGAGGTATGAGCGATTATTCACGAAAAATAACACCAATATGTTGTCACGCCTACGCGTATGGGAAGAAGCTGAAAATCGATGGGTGAATAGGTTAACTATTGAATCTCAAACCTTTTGTGGTTTGAAAGAAATCGACCTAAAAACCAGGAAGATACAACGAAAAAATCAACACTGTGTAACAATTACGCAATTGAGATTAGCTAATAAAAAAACGACTGCTTGCCACGCCTACCAAATAAACCGCTTGGGATAATGCTTTGAAAATCGTTGTACAGATGGAGTAATCATCTTAGAAAGGCTCATCAATGGTGTAGAAGAATCAGACTTAAAGTCACGGAGTTATAGCATGAAATCCAACTTGGTGCAGCAAGTGCGAGATCGAGATACTCTAATAGAGCAGTCATCCTAATAGAGCAGTCACCCTGAAGAGAATTCAAGAGATCAGCTAGAAACAAGAAACCTGTATAGAGATCAGCTACACACAAGTCACCCTGTAGAGAGATCAGCTAGAAGAAGTTACCTTGTAGGGAGTTCATGCAACTATGGAAAGAGATAGTTCAACTAGAAGAAATCACCTTGTAGAGTTCAGCTACAAAGAAACCACCATGTAGAGATTTCAGTTACAAACAAATCGCCCTGTAGAGAGATCAATAGAAGAAGTTACCTTGCAGAGAGTTCAGCTACAAAGAAACCATCATGTAGAGAGTTCAGCTACAAACAAATCTCTCTGTAGAGAGCTTAGCTAGAAGAGGTTACCTTGTAGAGAGTTCAGCTACAAAGAAACCATCATGTAGAGTGTTCAGCTACAAACAAATCTCCCTGTAGAGAGATCAGCTAGAAGAAGTTACCTTGTAGAGAGTTCAGCTTCACACAAATCACCCTGTAGAAAGATCAGCTAGAAGAAGTCACCTTGTAGAGAGGTCAGTTACAAAGAAACGACCATGTAGAGAGCTCAGCTACAAACTAGTGACCTTGTAGAGACATCAGCTAGAAGAAGTTACCTTATAGAGAGTTTAGCTACAAAGAAACCATTCTTTAAAGAGCTCAGCTGCAAACAAATCACCTATACAGAATTCAGCTACAAACAAATCACCCTGTAGAAAGATCATCTAGAAGAAGTTACCTTGTAGAGAGTTCAGTTACAAAGAAACCACCATGTTGAGAATTCAGCTACAAACTAGTGACCCTGTAAAGACATCAGCTAGAAGAAGTTACCTTGTAGAGAGTTCAGCTACAAAGAAACCATTTTGTAAAGAGCTCAGCTGCAAACAAATCACCTATACAGAATTCAGCTACAAACAAATCACCCTGTAGAGAGATCAGCTAGAAGAAGTTACCTTGTAGAGAGCTCAACTACAAAGAAACCATCATTTAGAGAGTTCAGCTTCAAACAAATCACCTGTGGAGAGTTCAGCTACAAAGAAACCACCATGTGGAGAGTTCAGCTACAAACAAATCTCCCTGTAGAAAGATCAGCTAGAAGAAGTCACCTTGTAGAAAGTTCAGTTACAAAGAAACCACCGTGTAGAGAGCTACAAACTAGTGTACAAATTTCTTGTATATGTATCCATAGGAACTCTAGAGAGTGACTTATTATCTCAAAGTAATCCATGTGTAACTAAATGGACACTAGTTTATTTATTAAGGCTTTACAGCACACAAAAGCTACCTGGTCCTACAGCTTGCTTAAAGTTGCCATGTTTGAAAAAGTATAGAAAGGAGAAAAATTCCATGACTGGCCTTGAACTTGCAGCCATCTGATGTATGCTTGAACGCTTACAGGAGTCTGCCAAGCGGTCAGGATGTTTTCTCTTCATCAGTTTCATGTACATGTATCCATAGGAACTCTAGAGAGTGACTTATTATCTCTTGGTTACTAGGCCAGTTTTAAGTTAAACTATCTATAAGTGCTGTACATGCATGTGTGTAGTGTAGTGTGTGTGTGTGTGTGTGTGTGTGTGTGTGTGTGTGTGTGTGTGTGTGTGTATGTGTGTGTGTGTGTGTGTGTGTGTGTGTGTGTGTGTGTGTGTGTACATACCTTGTGGAGACATCAGCTAGAAAAGTTACCTTGTAGAGAGTTCAGCTACAAAGAAACCATTCTGTAAAGAGCTCAGCTGCAAACAAATCACCTGTACAGAATTCAGCTACAAACAAATCACCCTGTAGAGAGATCAGCTAGAAGAAATTACCTTGTAGATAGTTCAGCTACAAACAAATCACCCTGTAGAAAGATCAGTTAGAAGAAGTCACCTTGTAGAGAGTTCAACTACAAAGAAACCATTTTGTAAAGAGCTCAGCTGCAAACAAATCACCTTTACAGAATTCAGCTACGAACAAATCACCCTGTAGAGATATCAGCTAGAATAAGTTATCTTGTAGATAATTCAGCTACAAACAAATCTCCCTGTAGAGAGATCAGCTAGAAGAAATTATCTTGTAAAGAGTTCAGCTACAAAGAAACCACCATGTAGAGAGTTAAGCTGCAAAGAAATCACCCTGTAGAAAATTCAGCCACAAACAAATTGCCCTGTAGAAAGATCAGTTAGAAGAAGTTACCTTTTAGAGAGTTCAGCTACAAAGAAACCATTCTGTAAAGAGATCAGCTGCAAACAAATTACCTGTACAGAATTCAGCTACAAACAAATCACCCTGTAGAGAGATCAGCTAGAAGAAGTTACCTTGTAGATCGTTCAGCTACAAACAAATCACCCTGTAGAGGGTTCAACTACAAACAAGTCACCCTGTAGAGAGTTCAGCTAGAAGAAGTTACCTTGTAGAGAGTTCAGCTACAAAGAAACCACCATGTAGAGAATTCAGCTGCAAAGAAATCACCCTGTATAAAATTCTGCCACAAACATATTGCCCTGTAGAAAGATCAGTTAGAAGAAGTTACCTTGTAGAGAGTTCATCTACAAAGAAACCATTCTGTAAAGAGCTCAGCTGCAAACAAATCACCTATACAGAATTCAGCTACAAACAAATCACCCTATAGAGAGATCAGCTAGAAGAAGTTACCTTGTAGATCGTTCAGCTACAAACAATTCACCCTGTAGAGAGAGCAATTAGAAGAAGTCACCTTGTAAAGTGTTCAGTTACAAAGAAACCACCATGGAGATTTCTGTAATCAATATATGTATTATATATATATATATATAATTTGTACATTTACTGATAAAATATTTAAAGTACATCTACTTCATCTTTTCTTCTTCCTGTGGTAAAGAAAAAAAGATAGGTTTAAAAAGTCCCAAAGCCGGCCATAGGCTATACAAATACAAAAAGAAATGAAATCTAATCCAAAACAGCCAAGCTGTAAAAAAAGTGTGCAGCCCTCAAAAAGGCTATGGTGAAAAAAGATGTGAAATCCAAGGTGGCGGCCAAGAAATGGCTGTGATGGTAGGTTAATGGTAAAAATTTAATAATGACAATTCAGGTGAATTTTGTGCCAAGACCAAGCGGCACAAAAATTCACCTGAATTGTCGTTATTAAAAGTTTTACCATTAACCTACCATCACAGCCATTTCTTGGCCGCCACCTTGGATTTCACATCTTTTTTCACCATAGCCTTTTTGAGGGCCGCACACTTTTTTTACAGCTTGGCTGTTTTGGATTAGATTCAATTTCGTATCATTCAAGTTTCAGTTTCAACATTATTATTCTAACATGCACCTATTGTTGTACAATTGTCTGAGAGAGTACATCATGTGATTGGTTGTCTGAACCTACTCAAACCTTTCCATTAACAAATGTTGCAGAGATACATCTAAAGGCAGTATATAAAATATCTACAGGCAGAAATATGAATTTTATGTGGAAATGTCTCCAAATTGCAGTATTTTAGCATCTATTTTTCAAAATTTTCCTGGGGGGGGGGCATGCCCCCAGACCTGCCTAGTTGGTGTGCTTCGCACACCTCCACCCACGAGATTAGTACCTTGAGTTAAATCCTAGATCTGCCCCTGCAACTTGGCTGTTTTGGCATAAATATCACATACCTTTTTGTAATTACTTTCCTTCCTTCTTACTAGGAAGAAGAGAAAAGTCTATGTAGCTGAACTCTCTACAGAATGACTTGGAACATAGCTGGGTGACTAGTAACATGGCTGATTTCTTGACCAGGTAACTTGTTTGGTTTATAGCTGAACTCTCGACCAGGTGACTTTTCTTAACATGGTGCAAGACATGGTGCTCTCTACAGGGTGACTTGTTACTGAATTGTGTAAATGGTGTTATGTTGCTGGACTGTCTATTTGGTGACTAGCAACATATCTCAACAGTAGCAAGCTGGGGTAGCTGAACTCTCTACTGGGTGACTTGTTACATAATTGAACACTCAAATAGTAATAGCTAAATGCTCTAGTAGGGTGACGTATTCAAGTATCTCAATCATGCACTTGCTACACATAACTGGTGTTTGAATTATAACTCAGTGGTTTTTAATCCAATTCTTCTATACCACTGAAAATGCTTTCTATGATGATTAATCCATCTACATACCAATTTTTAACTCATTCCCAAAGCGGTTTTCCTGGTAAGTGTGAAAGCTAATTTTTATTCATGAAACTTGATTGCACAATCATTATACATGTTTGGTTTTGCATTATATTTCCATAGTCTTTACATCAATTCCTTCGAAATCACCAAAAGGTATTCCTATGATGGTTAATTTATCCATAAACTGATTTTCAACTTATTACGTAGGTGAAGTTGTTTACCCTGAAGGCATGACAAATGTTGGATCTTTTTATGCGAACAATCTGTGATAACTCCATGAATTTTCATTGCTTTCAGGGTAATTCGCCCACTTGTGTTTAGGCCATGGCATGTTTTATTTATTTATGATACGTCATAATTGTTGAATGGCTTCATAACATTGCAGTGGTTTGGTGAAAGGAATGCGATAATGTGTCTGGCATTGGTCATGCTTTGGTCAACTTGTTTACTGTTTCAACAGTGCTGTATTGGGATCAAATAGAAAATACAGCACACTTGGGCAAATACAGCACAGTTGAAACAAATACAGCACACTGCCAACTTTGAAGTGTGCAGCCGGGTGTACAATATGGAAATAAAAGTACACTTTTCACTTTGATCTTTTCACCCAAAGTACAATAAGGTATGATGTAAAACCTTGTAATATGGTGAAACAGCATTGAAACCGGGTCACTACTGCTGACCCGAATGATCCACCAACCCGGATAGCAGACCCAGATGTGACCCGGATTGATTAGAGCCGAGGTGTGTGATAAGAGCTATGGCCAATCCCAAGATACAAGCAACTGAAGTTTTCAATTATTTTCTCTAATTGAGACCGGATCTGTGAAAAGGGGTCTTATAGTGTTTCCAAATTTCCAGTTTGACAATTCATAACTCATTATGTGTTTAACCTATTGTCTTAAAATTACATCGAGGAATAGTGATATGTTAGGAGTGTAATGTGATCAAATGTCAGGCTGGTACCGTAACCACAAGTCAAGTTATGGATTGCCAAGTACATGCAATTGGAAAGGCTATAAACACCCCTTTTCGCAGGTCTGGTCACAATTTTTCTACTTTTTGCACACTTTGCAAAAGTTACTATAAAAACACAAATACATACTCCAGTTGAGCTGAAATTTTGCACACCTAAAGGGGCTGTAAATACGAATCTCAGTACCACCTATTGTCCAAATCCAATGAAAGCCATTCTTAGCGAATGCAATTAGCGAGGGAACAGAGCAGATGGCGTTATCAACACTACAAAGTGACTCCTGTCCACGTTGTAAAGCCAGGTGGAACACGCTAAGTGAATTCGCTTCCAGTTGCCTTCGTGGTATCGTTCCCAGTGCCACACCATGGCTTCTATAAATGCACTCTCACCCGCTAAACACGATAGCAAGCCTCTCCATAACAAAGTCACAGACTTACTCATGGGAATTAAGCCAGGCCTCAACCAAGGAACAAGCAGCTGGCCACTTACGGCTGTCGCTCTTGGCAGCTCAATCAATTAAAGCTACGCAGCTAGCTAGCTTCATCACGCTGAATCACTGCAATACTCGAACTTACGTGGATAGGCACTTACCTCTTGCTACTTGGCGTCACCCCCACTCTTCGCAGTCACTACTTTTGTACAATAAACCAGTTAAAGCACCGCCATTGCTCGTGCAATATGGAAAAATAGCACTCGGGCATGGTCTCGAACCTAATACAGCACTTGGCTTCACCTCGTGCTGTATTAGTGTCTCACCCACGCCCTCGTGCTATTTTTTCCATATTGCACTCGCGGCGGTGCTTTAACTAGTATATATTGTGTGACAGCACTGAAAAGAAATAATGTTTTCAAGAGAATTATGGAATTAATATGGTAATAATGACCATTCAGTGTGGGTGGTCAGACATGATACAGAAAGGCGATGGGAAACTACACGTATTAGTGCAGGTTACCTGTCAATTTGTATTGCTGGTATATAAATTATGTCATATTTCATAGCTACAAAAGTTGCTACATGATGTTATATTGCTTCACACAGGTCAGTTATCCATCAGTGTTACACCAACTAATCTAATGAATGGTGAGGGTGGAACTGTTCAGTTCACTGCTACAGCAAGTGGTGTAAATATGAGAAATTTTGTGTATCAATGGAGGAAAAACGGAAGTAGAAGTCTTCCTAATAAGGTGTCTGGTGTTAATGAAGTAGTGTTAACAATTCCTAATCTTGTTGAATCTGATGAAGGAGTGTATTATTGTACTGTGACTAATGAGTGGGGTAGGAGTGTGAGGAGTAATGATGTCACTTTGACTGTTGGAGGTAAGTAGGTACATTAGGGTCCTGTATCATCAATGGTGGAGGAAGGTGTTGATGCGATGGAGTTAACTTTTAGCATATATATACGTAGAGGACAGCACACAAGTAATAGATTTTTTCTAATGCTTCAATTGTTTTAGCTGATGCAATAGTTCATTTCAAATTACGTATTTTTGGCATGCTCGTGCTATCACTTGTGATCTGTTAAGTTAATTTTTTTTGTAACTAGGTAGTGAACTGATGATCATGTAACATGTATCAAAAATTATAAAGGACAAACCAAGGGTTTTACTATAGTAATAAGTACTAATAGTAAAACACAGTAGGCATGCACTGGTAAAGTTGCATGATGTGCTGTGTTTTGATTTAACTAATTAGTACTGTGATATTCTTTGCACTCATTTGTTGTAGTATATATATGATCAAAGGAAAGAATGACACCAGATGTATTAAGTTTTAAATTACATGACCAACGTGCATCCCAATCATTATTTCAGTTGTGTTTTGCCTGTTACACAGCTGTACATATAGAGAAGAGTAAGCAATTTGCATTCTAGCTAAGAATCAATAAAATTCTGCTAGAAGAGAAAAGAAATAAAAATATTTATTCAAATCCATCAAACATACATGAAATATCAGCGTGAAAGGTGTGCATTAATGCTTACCTAAAATTACAGTGTTGACACTGGTCTGAAAACATCAGTCCATCAATTTTTTTTACCTAGATAAGTACCCAAGGAAACCATCATGATCTGTTGTACTATTGAGTGCTGCTGTATTACAGATCTAGAGTTATATACAGGACTTTGTACATTCATTAGGCATACATAGAGTTGTGATCAATACATGCATAGAAGTGGGTACATGCAGTTGCTGTTTATTCACAGATTTAATTTTGAGTATTTGACTGATCTTGTTAATAATATAGTTCTGTATTGTGTATAATTCTCCCTCAAGGTGAGCTTCAGACGTAGTCCCATTTTCCCAGCATTCATAGAAATTTGATCAATAATCTGGCGCAATAAAACAACACATTATTTAGACTTGTTTCTGATTCAAGTAAAACTCCATTACATAATATACTATGCACCTATGTATATAGCAGCTTTTTGTAGTGCCTTGTTTCTGTTCTCTGGTGCTTGTTTAATTTTCCTTTTTAGATCTAATTCTGTAAGGATGTGGACAGATAAAGGAAGTAGTAGTACAGTACATGCATGTTTTTTGTTGCCCTTGATTGGGTCAGTGGGCAGAAGAGCATTAGTAACAAGCATTAGGTTTATTATCTGTTTCACTACAGAAAAGCTTGATTTTTCCTTCATGTCAATATCTTACTCTATCTCACCCTCCATCACTATGTGAACAGCAACACAATTGAAATATCTAAAATAGTAGTAAATTATGAAGGGAGTTAATTGTTTTATCACTGGATACCAAAGCTTCAAATTAGCACATACTATATTTCAAATAGGAACTACGTATATAGTTTTACTATGAAGAAGATCACTCTTTGCCTGATTATTACTATGTTTTCATCACTGAACATACACCATGCCACTTTATTCAGCTAACTTTAAAAATTTAATAGTGATATATGCTTTCTTACTTATTGTTACAGCTGGTCTACCATTGTTCTGGAGACATCCTCAAAATCAGTTTGTTAACAACAATGACACAGTGACATTTGACTGTTTTGCTAATGGAAGTGATTCACTAACTATCACATGGGAAAAGGACAGAAGATTATACACTTCAGGTGCTACACAAGTTACAACACACAGTAATGGAGTGAGTAGTAGTTTAATACTGAACAAGGCTAGAGTAACTGATAGTGGCAAGTATCAGTGTAGAGCTACTAATGTGGATGGAGATAGTGCTACATCAAATGAAGCAGAATTATTAGGTAAACTGTTTCATTGTTAAGTTCAGAGATTATCAATCTTTACTTACAGTTCTCCCACAAATCTTCACCAACCCTGATGATGTTACTGTATTCATTGGCCAGTCTCCACAGCTCACTTGTAATGCACTAGGTACTGACATAGTCTACCAGTGGATGAAGGATGGTGTAGTAGTGTCTGGTACTAACTCAAACATGTTAAGGATTACTAACATAGAGGAATCAGATGAGGGATTGTACAAGTGTGTGGCTAGTAATAAAGGTGGTCAGGTTGAGTCTAATCCAGCGACTATTACCGTATATGGTATGTTATTAATAAATTGTTTGCTGCATAAAGCATTATTGTCACAATATCGTGCAGGTCCACCCATAGTGCAGGAACTACCACAACAAGTTCATGTAGTGTTGGGTGAAGAGTTTCAGATCACATGTACTGCTACTAATGATCAGGATGCTCCAACAAACTTGATGTTCTCTTGGAGGTCACCAAGAATAGTTGAATTTAATGAAACAACAACTGATGAGGATGATAGTCGTACAGCATCTTCTACTCTTCTTATTAGTAGTGTTACTAATAATGATAGTGGACGATATAGGTGTAGTGTAAGGAATGATGGTGGAAGTGCAGTTACTTCATTGAGATTAATAGTTGAAGGTTTGTAAACTATTAATCATTATAAATGTTATCTACTAATGTGTTGTAGTACCATCATCACCTCCTGAATCTTTTAACATTATTCATGTAAACATTAGTTCACTTGAACTGGTATGGAACAGACCTCATAGTCCTCATGGTGAAATTGACTACTACACTGTACGTTGTGGCCTTCATGTTTATTGTGTTAAACAATTACGTGGATATTAATAATGTGGTTTTATTAATATAGGTACACTACCACAACAGTGATCAACCAGTACAAGTGGTCAATGTTACCAACTTCACTGGTAACTACACTCTTGACAACCTCAGACCATACACAGAGTACAGTGTATGTGTGACAGCAGTTAGGTTGATAGGAACTACTGGTAGACCACTGGAGGGGGAGAAGAGTGATATAGTTTCTACAAGAACTTTAGCAGGAGGTTTGTTATTGAGTGTGCTTTGCTGGTTAAAAGCAAACATTGGACAACTATTACTATAAATACACCAAATTTATTTGCTTGTCTATATATGTAACTTGGGTATACTGTTCACGATGAAACAAATTAAATATTAAAATAGGAAATTATTATTAATTAGGGCTATTAAATTGATGATGAAAATTAAAGGGGTGGTACTTTAACATCAACATGTTGAGAGAGCTGTGCATATTATCAATGGTTTAGTACAAATGGATGTAAATCAGTATGAATACTGTAGCATAATTAAACATTGTTAATTTAAAAACGAAGTAGGGATCCAAGCAATAAAAGTAGTGAAACAAGAGATGAATGATGGTATCACAGCATAGGTGTAGGATAGGGTTAGGAAGCAAGGGGGTGGGGGGGCATGGCCCCTACAATAATTTGGCCAGCCTATCAAGCCATCTCTAGAGGGGGACTACTTATGGCAGACATAAACTGTCCAGGGGGAACAAGTTGCAGTGCTGTAAGTAGTCCGGGGGGACCAAGTATGGTTGCTGCAACCGGTCCTGGGGGACCGACTTTGGGGGGATTGGTTGTAGCATGAAAGTCCCCCAACCATGACGTGCTTCTTGCACCTTTTTATGTATTACAGCATATAGTTTGGTGAGAAAACATTGGCATGTCATAACAATCAATGCTAAAGTAGGGATTTTCCCACCAAGCTATGCTGTAATACCACATTCATTTCTTGTTTTACTACTTTTTATTACTTGGATCCCTACTTTATTTTTAATTACTTTTTTTTGTTTGTTTGGGTTTCTTTGTTATAGCATATAGCTATACAAGTGTGACTGTACTAGGGTGACTGTTGTATTAGAGTATCAAACGTACCATATACTATTTAAGTACGGATCACCCAAAAATGTCATGCACCTGCCCAAAATTCCACTTTTGAAAATCATCCTAGAGACATCTTACACAGCTAAAATATTATTATTAGTCCATGTAATGTATAATACGTATATAACAAAATACTTACAGGTGGCTGGATATAGAATTTTTTTTTTAAACTGCCAGACCTCAAATTTTAGTCTCATTGCCTGACTGACTGCCTGACTGACCACAGTCGCAAGGCTAGAGGTCAAACAAAGCAGCACACGGCAACCATTTTACGCCACAATAACAAACTTACCAGTGGGATGTGCCTTTTTGGGTTCTAACAAGTGTAGGCCTTGTATTTTCTTTATCTTCAATGCAGGTAGCTTGTATTCTTCATCCAAAGAAACCATATCAAGGCATTGATTTCCATATAAACACTTTCTTTCAGCAGCATATTTAGATGCAACAAAATTATTTCAGAGCTGGATTTCTGAAGCACTTCAGTTCTACTGTAAGAGGTACACTAGCATACCCTTTGGCTGACTCAATATACTCTAATACAACATCATGAGTGATATTCTAATAGAACAGTCACGATTGTAGCTAGCTGTGCTACAACAAAAAAAACTAAACAAACTAGTATTTTTAAAAATTGTTAATTTTAAAATGAAGGAGGGATCTATGCAATAAAAAGTAGTGAACAAGAGATGAATGATGGTGTTACAGCATAGCTTGGTAGGGAAGTCCCTACTCAGTTTGGCACAGTAGCTATAACATTTATGCTCAATGGACTTTCCACTGAGCTATGTTGTAATACCACCATTCATCTCCTGTTTCACTACAGATCCCTACTTTATTTTAAAATTAAAATACTAGCCTCAAGTTAGCCTTTACCTACCAGGGTACATGTCACAATCTCATATTTTCACTGTGCTAGTATTATGAATATGCTAGACCAATAATAAGGGGTGTGGTCATCGCGATCAAGTATGATGGATATTACCTCAAACCTATTGTGAAGCTTCAGATATGTACCGAGCATGAACACTTTAAATAATTTTGAGGTGTCTAAGTATGCTGCTCAAGGAACATGTTGATATGGAAAATTAATGCCTCGGTATGGTTTCAACATACAACCTGTTTGAAGATAAAGGGAAGACAAGACACAGATGGTGTACACTCTGCAGAACCCCAAATGGCACATCCCACTTGTGAGTTTGCTATTGTGGCACCACCTAAAATACCACCTTTAAAAACCATCCTAGAGACATCTTTTGTGATGAAAGTTATCTTTATGGAATAATATTAGTCAATCTAAGATCAAATACAACATTAAAAACAAGAAAACACTTACAGGAATCCAGATATAGAATTTCTTTTAAAATCATTAAAATTAGTTTTGAATTTTTGTCTGCCTGCCTGCCTGCCTGCCTGCCTGCCTGCCTGCCTGCCTGCCTGCCTGCCTGCCTGCCTGCCTGCCTGCCTGCCTGCCTGCCTGCCTGCCTGCCTGCCTGCCTGCCTGCCTGCCTGCCTGCCTGCCTGCCTGCCTGCCTGCCTGCCTGCCTGCCTGCCTGCCTGCCTGCCTGCCTGCCTGCCTGCCTGCCTGCCTGCCTGCCTGCCTGCCTGCCTGCCTGCCTGCCTGCCTGCCTGCCTGCCTGCCTGCCTGCCTGCCTGCCTGCCTGCCTGCCTGCCTGTGCCTAAAAGCCAGAGTCTATATGGTGTATTTTATAGTTGTAACATGGGCACAAGCGATTTGCCTGATATATATATATATGCCCAAAGCCCGAGGGTTGCGGACATACATATTAGGCAAATCACGAGTGCCCATGTTACAGCTAATATGTAACACTTCCGTTCAGGCTGATAACCTTGATGCCAATACACATGTAACCACTGGATTCATTTTATATGCATACCTGAAATATTCGACTATGGTTAAGCAGCAAGTAACGTTGCAGCTATGATTGTTATAATAAATCGACGAGTCCTACAGATATCACAGAAAGTAGAGTAGGGCAAATTTCAGGAAATTTACATGTTTTAATGCTTTCACATTGTTTAAAAACTAATCACAACATGATTAAAGACCTAATGGAGTAACCTTCGTTATGGAATTGTTAACTCGTGTCATTTGTAATGTGGGCATGTCCATACTTAAAAATGTGCTGAAATGTTTGTGAATGCACTGTAAGGCTAGTTATCACCTTTAAGTAACATCTCTCAATTTGTAGAATGTTATGGATACCAAACACCTTCATTTGTGTGCTTCTTGTCACAACACTTCAATTTGTGGTAGCATTAATTTATTCCCACAATCGATTTCGGTCCAAGCTTGTATAAAACAAACAGAAGGTGGTACCACTACCTCATCCACATCAAGGCCATGCTTACTTTGATGAAAGTGGCTAACTGTTTTAGAAGTGCAACCACTTTCCCGGTATACATTAGATATCTCCCTATAAAGAGGTATGCATGGCAAATGTATCCTCTGGAATTCCTTTAATCTGAGGTGTGAAAGTGTTGCATTGTGTGTAAATACCTAATGGATGTTTATATACAATGGGTTTTGTTTAGAACCATCTATAGGTACAGCAGATAAAAGTAAACCCAAGCTGATAATAAATAGTAATGCATGTGCCAGTGATGGGACTATGATTGAGAATAAATTTACCATTGACTTACCAGCCATCAGTTTAGAAAATGGACCATTCAGGTTAGTGTATTGTCCATTTAAATAATAATGTTCTATTCTTTTCTATTTTATAGCCATCTCTATGTTATTGTCGCCATCAATAGTAGTGTGATAAAAAATGTCATGGAGATATCAACTAAAGATCTTCTTGAGAAGACCAATGAGTTTTCTCCTTTGTATTATGCGGCAGCTGTGATATATTCTTATCAGTACAACTCTGACTATACGATGACATACATCCTGGGAGCTGGTGATAGTACAACTGATCCTGATGGTCATGTATTTTATAACAGAGAAGTTCAGGGAAGCTATTATTTCTTTCGTGTGTTCTCCGCTAACAGTACACAAGAGGTATTTACATTGTATGCTACAGCATCAAATATTTATCTGTCTCTCTTATAGAATGAAATATTTATAACTACTAACATTAAACCAAGTAAGCATTTACAATTAAAATGTGTACATGGCCAAAAATAACAGAGCAGCATTAATTTTATTTAATATTAATTACTTGACTAACCTTTGACGTGTCCAGAGAGGTGCAGCACTGGTCGCTCTTCGCCACCGACCAACTGTTGTTGGTAGTGGTGGTTTTGGTATGTGTACCTGGTCCCGGTTGCTGGGTTTGATTTAAAGAATTTTCTGTCCTAAGATTTCTTTTTGGGATCAATTGCCTACCGGGTCTTATATTTTTATTTTCCAGATGTGCTGATACTTGGGCATGGAAGGACTTTGGTGCCCAGAGGCATTCTACGCACCAAAGGCCTTCCTTTAAGCCATAGAAAGGTGAGCCCCCCCCCCACCAGGCACACAGGTGGGTGGGGGGAGAGACCTTTCACCCAAGTATCTAGATTATGTGTTTTGGAGATACCGGCTGTTTGGGAACAGCACTTATGGCAGGTGTGCATGCCAACAAATTGTGTAGGTCAACCGTTATAGCATGAAGCCACTTTGCGGTAGTGTCAAGACAAGCACGGTAGCAACATGAAGTGACTGTACAACACTATCAATATGACATATGCAGTACTAGTAGACAGTCCTTAGTATATATAAATACACCAATTACATGCTGAGGTTGTCAAAAAGGAGTCAGTGATGACCAACTGCGATGATCTTGGACATATTTGCTACCTCACTGGGAGGAGGTCAGATATACCTTTTAAATGCGTTGCTTTTCCAGCGGCCAAGAATTTGTATGTGAGAGTCTGGTAGTTTGGCTAGAGACGCAGACGTTGCTGCCCCAATCCGAAGGCTATGTGAGTTATAGCGGCGCTTATCGAGTTTGAGGCTGACCATCAGGGACTGGAGGCCTGCACGAAACATGGCTCCCGTCCAGCCATTTCCTTCTTCAGTGATGAAGAGTGGGCCTGGTTGTTCACTCCTTCTGCCAAGGTATGAAATCATTGCTTTTATTGGACATACCAAGCTATCTGTGGCACCCATGTGCACCTTGGCACCCTGCCTGAATGGGTCTGTTTTGGATTCTTTGAGGGACAGTTGCAGGAGACGGGGTTTCTTCCTATTGTCAACTGCAATATCCTTGAGAGATAGGTGTCGTGATGGATCATAGGAGCCTTCTGTAGGAATTGTAAACTCGCTGACTCTTAAGAACCCAAAAAAAAGGCAAGACAGCACATAGCCCAGAGTGTGGTATTATAATAGGAAGGAGGTTTCTTAGATAGGAGGGCTTTTATGTTATAGAGCATCTGGATGGTAATCGGCAGTCGGGTTTTTCCTCAGTGCATGCCTGCTTGGCGCTTTTTGATTCCCCTTAAGATGAGATGGAGCCTAGGAGTGATTTGGCGGTTGAAGTGGTTATGAAGCCCCTTGCATACATGCATGTGTCTAACTGCTGATAGATACACCTTGATAGTTCCCTGCGAGATGTTGAAGGTAGCTAGGTGCGATATGAACAGAGTTAGGGTGCACTCGGATGTTGGGATCGGGTGAACCCTTGCCATTTTGCAGAAGTTAACATATCGTCTTCGTCCAGCCATGTAGGTGTTTCTGCTGGATTTGGCCAGTCCATGATGTAGTAGCTTTTGGGCTTTGTTCAGTAGATTGTTGAGGTGAGTACTCCTTGGTAGGTCTACAAATGGAATTTAAGTATATATGTGTGGCCTTGTTTGCAAGTGTCTATTGGGATTTTGTAACAAGAATGGCAAATAAATTATCAACTAAGTTAATCATACAGCAATTACAATGAACAGCATAAATCAATTACACTGAACAACAAGTGTGTGGTCAATTATGTTGTAGCATTGTTTTATGTGAGCTCATTAAGTATGTGGTTTTTTGTTTCTTGCAGGTGGAGACCCTTGCAGTGTATTGATGGTTCGCTTGAAGTGACGAAGAAAGGAGGGAGAAGTCCAGTCTTGTCTCCGGGGTGATATGAGCTTCAACAGTGACATTAGGATTGATGCAGGGGAGCGGCAGGTGTGAGGGTGTAGCTTTAAGAATTCTGTTGATCTGTTTCTGGATAACTGGTCTGCGGCAGTATTCGACGTGCCTGGAATATGGCAAGCTGAGATCTTTATATCAAAATGAGCTGAGAAGAACCAGAGACAGCGTAAGAGGTGCATGACCATTATTTCCTTTGAGGATCCTTTGGTAATGGAGTCAACAACACTGCTGCTGCCTGATAGTAGTGGTCCCCAAATAGCGCAGCTTAAAACAATTGGTGCTAACTCCTTCGCCATTACGGTATGTCGATTTGTGCCCAGTCTTTTGAACATGCTAGTTGCAGCCACTGAAATCCAAATACTGCTCCACAGCCCCAGGACCCTGATGTGTCTGAGGCAATTATATAGTCTGGAGTGGAGCCGTTGATAAAACTGAGCCCGTTCCAATGTGTGATGAAGAGGTGCCACCACCTAAGATCTGCGCGGAAGCCGCTTGTGAGACGCGTAAAGTGAGATAATTTTTTGAGGCGAGCTGCTAGTCTGTACATTCTGGACACAAAGGTCCTTCCTGGTGTTACCACCTTAGTGGCATGCTGCAGCAAGCCTACCAGGGATAAGATATCCCTTTTTGGTGTTTTTCTGCGAGATAGCCAAGCTGAAACTTGGTTCTGGATTTTTGAGAGTTTTTCATCAGGTAGGCGGGCCAGCATGAGTTGAGTATCCAGAGAGATTCCCAAAAAGGTTAGAGATTGGGGAAGGGGCTTTCAACCTTCTCTAGGGCAAGAGGGTAGTTCTCTACTGTGTTAGGGTGTTGAAGAGCACAACTCAGGTTTTGCTTGACGGATTTCAATGGAGTTAATTGCTCTTTGAAGCCAATGCGAAAGTCCTCTGTGATACCGGAAATAAAAAAGTCGACCAATGGTCTGTTAGGGTGATCTACCAGCAATTTTTTCCAGTTGCTTGCATCTAGTGGTGTGTTGACTGCCCTGGCCGCAGGTGGTACTTTAACATCAGATAGCTGGTGGCTCAGGTGATTGGTCCAAGATGAGATCCAGTCACTGTAGTTACAACGCAAGTCCTTAGTGTGCACACCAATAATATGTTGTTCCGACAACACTGCGAGGGGATAAGGTGTCGATAATTAGACTGTCAGCATTGTGCATACAGTACTTATCACCACACATAATATTGCATAATATTATATTGACTAAATAGTGTTATTGCACAACAAATCATATGGAAAGAAAAGAAACTACTATCAGTATTGGCCTAAAGTCAGTTAACAAAGAAAGGAAAAAACAACAAATCAATCAAGTCAAGATTGGTTGTGCTGCCTGTCCTTCTGCCTGTATGGACACTGGGAGGCCTTGTGATTCTTGTCTTGGGCTCTGGGATTATGAACATATCGGTAGCAAATATGCTTGAAGCGGCAGGGCGACCGAGAGCATCCATTAGGATTTTCGTTCCAGTCCAGGCAAATTGGTTGGTATTGATATTGGCGTTGTGACCGTTGGGAAGGTTTGAAGCATAGGGGGTGGAGCCTGCCTGCTGACGACTCTGAATAGCCCTTTCTGGGGAAGTCATATTCCAGAGTGTAACATCTATAACAGACCATAGAGCATTCTGAGAGGCCGATGCTTTTAGGCGAAAGCGACGATCATAAATAACCCACTTGCCTTCGCAACAGTCCATTGATGCCCTAATTATTAGGCTCTGGTATCCTAGGAGGTCAGCAATTCTCTAGGGTTTATGGTGGGAAATAATTGCCATATATACTGCAAAGCACTGGATCCAATCAATTATATCTGTCACTGTAGGAAGTCGCTTGCATGATCCGACCTGCCCTTCATTAATGTTGAGGTCAGCTGAGTCCAGGTGGCTTGGCAGAAGTTCTGCCATCTCAACAAACAATCCATCCTCCACGCGCTTCATCAGTCTGGATGGGATGGGAGGGAGGCCATTACTTATTAACACTAGTGGGCATGACTTCTCCGAAGGGGATGTATCATCCGAATCATGGCTGTCAATGCTAAGGAGATCATCGGAATCTGGATGGACTTCCAACTGCCGGATATGAGGGAGTTCACAGCCATCAGTGGACTCGTCTGCAGAACAGGACACAAGAGACAATGAGAAGGGTGGGGTGGGGATTGAACAACGTCTGATTTTTTAACATTATATGGCCTGCATTAAGTAAACATAGTAAGAGGCTTAGGCATGGTATTATGAGATACCCCTTGAATGAGGCTAGAGCATGGTGCATACTACAATTGGAAGGCGTTTTTTTTTTGTTTTTTTTTTTGGAGGAACAGTAAGAGGCTTAGGCATGGCGTAATAAGGATGGCTATTAACTGAAGGCTAGAACATGGTGCGGGCGGCATAAAGTATGGTGTACATATAAAGCATAGGCTTGTGCATGGTGCGCCTTACAAGAAGCCTTTACATGGTGCACGTTATAAAGAAGGCTTTGCATAGTGCACTTTATTATTTTGTAAAACGAAACATTACACGGACATAACACGCACTACTACATAACTTACCAAAATCCTCGTGGTCGGCGTCTCCTTCGTTGGAACTGTCGTCCGTCTCAGGAGTAGGCGTTGTGCGAGTAACGCGACGACGGGTTGCTTGGCTAGGCTGGTCTGTGTTCTTCTGCTTGTGACGACTTGCTCTCTTCTGGCGTGTAGAGGAACTTGGGGTGGCCTCCCTCCGCAGACTGTGGCATGCCCCTGACCACTGCCGACACAATGTCCGGAATGTCAGCAGTTGTTAAGGGACGCGTCTTTGATCTCTTCTCTCCTCGGGCTCCGGGACTTTCAGCTTGTCTTCCCCGCTTCGTTCCTGCCTTAGCGGAAGATTCGGTGGCGGGCGAGACAGCGGATGATCTAGTTTTTAACAGGAGGCTTCTTAGGCGGGGATTTCTTCTTCTGCTGAGCGTTTTTTCCTGTTCCATTCTTTACGGACGATTTCGATTTCTTTCCCACTGCCTTCGTAGGCATCTTGATAACAATTGATAACACTTGTCTAACAACTAATGCCACGTGCTACTGCGCATGTGCTAGGATCTGTCTCGTGTCTAAGAGTGAATGCTCGAGGCCGCCATCACGTTCAACATTAACTTTGTTTAAAGGTATTTTAAACTACATATCATTGTAACTTTTTACAAACCAACCAGTACACCAACTGAATAACTAAAAATGATTACAGTACATATAACTGGTTAATACGCATCTGCTGTAGTTAAACTGTCTATGTGATATTAAAGATAGCCTTTAATTTTGACCAAAAAGGGACTGGACTAACATTTTTTGGGTTTACCCATTTAAGTACTGTTCAGTACGACTTGTGGCAATATTTCTGCACTGAGTGGTAAATATGAAGTAATGAAACAAGACAAGTGAAGGAGCTTTAATGTGAACTAAAGATTGTTACATGTCCATTGAGCATAAATGTCAAATTGTTACATGTCAAATTTAATTTAATTTTTACACAAAGGTACAGTAAGGTGTATACAGAAGGGCATATACCACCTACTAAAACAAAAACAAACAACAATAAGGTCAGCTAAAACAGACAAACAAAAGACAATACAGGTAATACAAAACTAGTTACACAAAGTTATTTAGGCTTACAAAGAAAAGTATACAAAAGATGCTTAAAGGTGACACAGCAAGGTACACACAATATATTAAAAAGAAAATGCTAATAACAAAAAAGAAAACCTATATGAATTTATTGAGGACTGTTTACACAATGGAGAGAGTGAGTGAGATCTAGTTTTTGAATTGTAAGAAGTATAGAAACCCAAAAAGTGCGAAGCAAGGTAATGGTGGAGCATATCATACATGGTGATACGTTGAACTTCATTTGCTAAAGTGTTGCACACTGAGATAATAGGTCAAGATCACGCTGAAGGATAGTAGAATCATTTTCACACTTTATAACTCTGTACAAGATGCAGTCATCAGCAAACAGATGAATTGAAGATGACACTCTATTTGCAATATCATTAACGTATAACAAAAAACAATAAGGGATCCAAGACAGTCTCTTAAGGCACACCTGATAGTATGGAAACCGATGAGGAACTAGTACCATCTACAACAACAGACTGTGTGCGTTGGGTAAGCCAGGATTTGATCCAAGATTATCAATTTTACAATTTTGGAGCTTGTTAAGGAGATGTATGTGAGGGACGGTGTCTAAAGCTTTACTAAAATCCAATAGTGTCACATCTGTCTGAAATCCATCATCCATTGCATGGGATATGTCTTCTACCAGCGAGATCAATTGTGTTTGGCAGGAAAATCCTGATCTAAATCCATGTTGGTTATCAATTAAAATGTTATTATGTTGAACATGATCCATTATAGAGTGAAATCATATGTTCATTATCTTACAACCAGATGATGTTAAGGAAATGGGATGATAATTAGATGGCATGTTACGGTTACCTTCTAAAACACAGGACAGACATTTGCAGTAAGCCAGTCAGAAGGGAGAACCCCTGAATTTAGTGAGGGTAAATACAGACTGGAATTGATCACTTAAAGCTACAGCTTTTCCCTGTGGATCGGATACTATGGAACCGTTCACAAGTAAAGGAGAAATTCCTGATGAATCTTTGCATTTGGCTTTAATGTACTTCCAAAACTGTCTGTGATTGCCAGAAAAAGAATTGTCAAGCATTCTTCTACGGCAGGAAAAGTGTACTAACTCCAGTTTACTATTCACTTCATTTCTTGCTGAACAGTATGCAGCCCGATCTTCATGTTTATTAGTTCTTTTCATACAATTATAAAGGCATTTCCTTTGTTTCATACAGTGTTTAATGTCATGGATTTATCCAGGGTAAGCTTTTCTGGTTTCTGATGGCTTTTTGTGGTACATACTTGGTAATACTTTCTAGTAAGCCTGTCTTGAATAATTGTCCATTCTCCTCCACAGTCCTAGAATAAGGGTCAACCAAAATATAAGTATTATACAAGTATATCATATCTTTTCTGATTGCGTTAATATTTCCCTTATGATATAAGAATACAGTATGTTCTGTCACATTCTGACTGAGACAAAACCCAGCTTACGGCTATCAATTAAATTCTCTATTTTTGGATATTATTTACGACAGTAGTCTAGAACAATTTGTTACAGATCCAACCAGGAATGAGAATATTCTAGATCTGGTTTTTACCTCCCTTCCAATTTTCTCTGAAACATCTGTTGGTCCAGGAATGTCAGATCATGAGGCGGTATTATTCAGTGTTAAAGTTGAGGCTTATGTACCTTGTCCATTACCATCTAACCAAACTATTCCTGGGAGATTAAAATCTCCAGCTAAGATTATGTTAGGAAACTGGTTAGAGTTATTTATCACTTTGTTAAGGGATTTTCATGAAGTTGTATTAATGAGTATTGCATACTGTTAGGAGGACAATAATATGAACAAATAAAGATAGGATCATCCTTAACTTAACCCATACAAGTTCAGCATCCTTGTCCAGTGATGGAACTTCAGATACACTAAATTCATTGTTGACACATGTAAAGACACCACCACCACCTTCACAACAATCTTTATGAAAAACATGATAACCCTTGGGGAATACTTCACTAGAATTATATGATTGGTCTATCTGTGATTCGCACCCAATGATAATATCAGGTTGATGTTCTTGAACTATTGCATGCTCTTTGATCAATGCTACGGATACTATGACAATTTAGACTTAGAAATTTTTATTGTATTACTATAGTTATAAGTTACTGATTGGTTTGTGTTAGGAGGACTGATTAGATTGAGACCTGCCCGAGGTAGGGTTGCTACCTTGAAATACAATGATTCTGCCCCTTTTGATAATCAAATTAGACTCTCCATTTGTCTTCTTTTCAGTTCATCACGTAACCTTTTGCCTTCTTCGCGTTCTTGTTGAGTTAGATCAGGTGTAATAAAAACCATCCTCCAAGAGTCATTCTGGCGTAGACGAGGTAACCTGGCTAGAATTTGTCTTTTTAGTATTTTCATTTTCCAGCACTACTAGTAGTAAACGTGGCCACCCATATTGTTGGCCAATGCACTTAATGGTAACAATATTGGTATCAAGACCCAGCACATCTTTACAAATAGAAAAGAAAAGTTTCTTCATCTTTAGAATCTTCAGGTAGCTTGTGCACAATCAAATTACATTTCCTGCAATTGCAATTGTCAAGCTCATTCATTGCTTCTGTGGCAGAGTGATGAGTGGTTGAAGACTGTATAACTTGAGATGATAGTGAGCTCAGTTTGGATTGAATATTCTGGTGCATATCATTCATTTTACTTGCTAAGGATGAAATATCATTTTGCAATTGATCATGTTATTTTTAATTTTTTAGGGTAAGTTTTGAATATAAGTGGAGCATGGGAACACAATATTACCTGTAAGCTCACCCAATACAGTACATTGCTCAACACTTACCTTACAGCAGGTCCTATGTTGAACCATATCACACCATGTATGCTCCATAGCATCATTGCTGGTGGTTTCATCGCAAATCGTACATTTATTGTAGTCTACTTTGGATGGCTACATCAACTGACTTCTAGGAAGCTTTGGTTGAAACATTCCACCACCTCAATCCAAACAGTGCTTCCCTGGTGAGTGAGAAAGTACATGAGAACAAACAGAACTATAATAAAAGAACAACTAGCCTTAACTGGTACTGTGTACCAAGGTTCTCAAGAATTTTGGGGCTGGTTGTGGCTTCAAAAACAACTGCTGTGATACCAGACGCGACGAAAAGTAGCCCCAGTTGATTTGCTGTATAGTAACTTTTCTTCTTGCTTCTCTTACTTCACAATAGAAAGTAACAATCCTTGGAAGCCAAGTAAAAGTCTGTATAACCACGTCAGACATCTATACAGGTCAGTGAACACCAGGAAAGTTCAAACACTCTGGACAGATGAACAGGGAGCTGAATGTGTGATATATGTCTCTTTTGTGAGATTTCAGCTAATTTCCTGCCTGTGACAGGCTGTTTTGTGGTCCAGTGTCTTCAATTACCATCCTCATTCATTTTATAGTTGTATTTGTTGCCCTACCCTCCACCCCTTTTGAGGACTCATGATACAGCAACACACTTGAAAAATCCTATCTACAATGACAGGAAACACTACAATGATTACCTTGGCCACAAGATGGTCTTAACTTTGGTAAAAAAATCCGTATGCATAGCTGCCAAGGCTGGTGAGTAACAGTGTTTTAAAGTATTAGCCCTAATAAATAAACTAATGTCCATTTGGTTCCACATGGGGTACTTTGAGATAATAAAGTCACTCTCTAGAGTTCCTATGGATACATATACATGAAATTGGCAAGGAGAAAATGTCCTGACCGCCTGGAAGACTCCTGTAAGCGTTCGAGCGTTAATCGGATGGCTGCAAGTTCGAGGCTGCCCATGGATTTTTTCTCCTTTCTCCACCTTTTCAAACACACTTTATGTAGCATAAAGTATCAATTATCGGCACGTAATTCACTAAACAGTGTAGCTTCATGCAGGAACATCGCATCACTTAAAACTTTGTATCGTTAGAGCATCTGACGCACCTCTACAAAATACTGTAATTACAAGAACATGCATTAATGTGATAGGTAGTTACAGGTGTGTTGGTACTGACACTCGATTCTCAATTATCGGCATGCATACCTTACTATTGGCACTCCATTACCATTAATGCTTCAATTATTGGCACTTTTGCAACAAGTGCCTGTTTACTAGCCTACAAGCCTCACAAAAATCCCCAAAAATTACCACATGTTGTACTAACCACACTCAACAATCACTGAAATCACTGAAAAAACCATAGCAAAAAAACATTTAACATTGAAGATATGAATTGTGACCGGATCTGCAAAAAAGGAACATAATCACACAAGCCTAAATTTACAGTATAAAGCATTGACTACATTAGGTGAAATACTTGCATATCATTGAAAAAATCCGTAAACTTTTTTAACCCCTCTTTCTTAGTGAAGGAAGGGACTAACATTAAAAACCTGGATATCGTCTTATTCGCCTACTCAAGAGAAGTTGGAAAATTTTTGTTTTGTTGCATTAGACCCAAGGATACATAAGTTATGATCATTTGTTTATGTCATGTCAAAGCGATCGTACGCGATCGGTTTTCTTCATGAATTTCGCCTTTGTATGCAGTGAAGAAGGGTTAGTAAAGGGAAAACATAACCAGTAATTGATTCCCCTGTTCATGGTGAACGTGATGGTGAAACTTTTAGCCCTGTACCTCAATCCGTTGGTAAGTTACAATGGTTTTTGTAAGCGCCTATAATTTATTTTCCCTATACTTGCTGTACAAATCGATTTTTCCGTTGTTGCTACTTTGTAGGGCTGTAACTCCCAATATTATTGACAAATGAAGCTGAAACTTTGCCAGAGGGTACACTTGGCTAAGTAAATTATAAATATTTAATAAACAGGAATTCGAAAAAAATGTGATTATGTCCTGTTTTTGCAGATCCGGTCACAATTTTTAAACTATACGACGTGCATATTAATTTTAAATGATGAAAATGTACAGTAATATTAACATTACACTCATTCCATGTACATGTTATAATGAATATATACATGGGTCTACAATACATAGTATGGATCAATCAACTGTCTTTCAAGCTTGTCCTTAACTAACTACACCAGGACAGCGATCTTCATTTATACATCCTCCACAAACACATTGCTCGTGGAGAAAGTAGTCTCTTCTATAGCATAACTTCGAAAACACATAGTACACAACAATGGTTATCATTGTCATGATCAATTAGAAAAGTTTCATCACCTACAATGCCTTATCTTATATACCTGAAAGAGGGGAAAGATGCAATAACTCAACAGGAGAATCTGGTTCTTCACTAGACGATTTACTGTCATCACTTTTTAGTACACTGAACCACTGCTTGCATCGTACAGCATGTGCATACTGCCAGTACTAGTGCACTAGACAATACTTCCTGTTGGTGACTGCCTGTCAGCTGGTGAACATTCAAACATTTGTTTTGTTTATCACATAAACTTTCTTGCTACCTTCACCACACTCTGTCTTTACAGTGTTCACTAATATCATTGTCAGCTTAGTCTCTTCAGCGTGTGATAAAGACTGCTTGGTCCAGGATTAGTAGCGTTAATTAACAACCGGCATATCCTTCTATCTTCAGCGAACCTGATTTTACTGTTTATATACTCTAAAAATCTTTTGCCCACCTTAATGAAATCAATGGTAGTTCTGTCCACTGCTTTCACTTCTTTTACAGCATGTGCATACTGCCAATATTAGTAGACTGGACAACCAAATTATATATTTTGTATTGGTGATCACCTTTCAACTTGTCAACCTGTCAGATAGAGCAGGCTACCACTAGGCACCTTTGAGAAGGCTAAAGCCTGTGAATACAGGGAGTCATAAACATGTAACTAAAACTAGGCATTCCAGTATCCGAGATTTTTTAATAAAAAAATTCTCCGTATATTCCCCAATAGAACCCTGGCACAAATCAACAACTCGTGTTTAACTTGGGATTGTTCTGTCGTCCGAGCTCCAATGAGGATGAAAATTGCTGTGGGCTTTGTCCACGCATTGATCATCGTGAAAACCTTAGTTTTATCGTACGCGTTACAAATAAATAAGTTTTGTGTTGTTTTGTAATCTTTCAAGCCATGCAATGTATGTAGAATCCTTAGAAACTTTTAAAAATGTACTGTTGGGTGAAGCTCACTGGTGCTTACTTTAAAGTGCGTAGTTACTTCACTCGGGTTAGTGATTTTCAGCTCCAGAGCAATTTTGTGATAGCTGCATCATCAGCTCAAAAGTACAAAGTCGACATAACAATGCCATAATTGAAACCACGACTCCACCTTAGATATCGCTGCATCATTGTGGCACCTCCATTTTAGTTGTTTACCTTTATAAGTTGTTAACTACCTTTGTAAGTTGTTAACTTGATGTTTTTACTTACTTGAGATAGCCACTTGCCTATGGGTATACACCATTGTATTGAGAAGTATGCAATAGGTGAAACATATTTTACTCACTTCAAAGCATACAAAGATCGCTGAAATCCAGTAAGATCTGAAGTTACTCTCATTATATGTACAAACTTGCAGCTAGAAGCAACTGCAGTTTCAAGATAGTCCAGATTGCTAGATGGCTTCCTGATTCAATTGTACTATTTTCCTCTTTAAGATGTGTGGAGATCCCTGTAGAAAAAATGTACCTTTTTCAGTTTGTAAGCACTGTGCATGCCAAAGTAGCTAATTCCAACTGAACAAACTATATATTTCTGAGATCGGCAATCAATACTCTATCTATTGAGCATATAAAATGTCCTTTTTTCCAAAATTTAAATGCCTCATCAACGTACTAAGGAGTGATCACTGCTGCTTTAAAATACAGCAACTAACAAGAGAATTTGCTCTCACCAACCACCTACAACTTAATTAACCTGTTTGTGCCCCTCCCCTTGCCAGCTGGATCCGCCCCTGTTAACCTAGCTGTTATGTAACAGAGTGTAGTTTTCCTACATATATTAGTGTTGGGCGGTATGGCATTTTTGATCCCGGTATTCAGTATTGAAAAAATATCCCAGTATCCGGTATTTCACAGTATCCCAGCGGTCAACTAATAACACACTTTCAATCAACATTGTATTGTTCTATTTGTGATAAAAACAGTCAAGTGTTAATCCGTGGTTACTATCCAAAGTTGGATATATACCACAAGTAAAAGTTACTCATGGCTAACAGGTTATAAATACTTTTTACTAACATCTATGTAGTTGATACAAGTAGGCTGACAGTAGGTTGTAACCTGAAACCTTACAGTTTACTGTTAGGCTGGTCCTGTGGTCACATACAAACCATTAACACATTACTTAATTAAATGCCAAGACCTGATGTCTGGCTTCCCTCATAGCACAATACAATATTACTGGTATATTTGAAAGTCGATACCTTTTAAATGGTATAATGAAAATACTGCAGTATACGGTATTTTCAGTACACCGCCCAACACTAACATATATGCCCAGTTTTCATAGGCTTGGTTGCACACATACTATAGGGTCTTATAACTTTTGCATGGTAACAAAGTCAGCCACAGAAAATACATGTTTAACTGGTGATAAAATCTAGTGATTAAAGCTATAGTTTTGTATTGTAATGAATTACACAGAACTCGTACTGTAATTTTACATAATAATAATACACATTACAAACTCTTGGTCATGTTTATAATCAAGTTTACCGTGTAGTATATACAAAGTTGTTGTTTAATAGTTCAACTGCAGGGGAGTGCTAATAGCAGCAGTGGCAGTACTGATTCCAGTGTTGTAGCAATTGCAGTGTTGGCTGTTCTACTGATGGTCTCTTTAGTGTGCATTGTTGTTCTTCTTGTTTGGGTGTTTAAGCAAAAATTAAGTTTTGAAGCAAAGCTAAAGTTAGTATACAGCTATGTATGTTGATGGCTGTTGTGATCATTTTGTTATTATTCTATACTAGTGATGCTAAACAAGGCAGTGCTGCACCAGAGCCAGCATATGAGTTAGCGGATAAAGCAAGTGGTTTAAAACTAGAGAAGAACCCAGCATACTCAGTCAGTGCTGCTCAAGGCAACTCAGAAGATCACCACTATGATTTCATTCCTGCTAGTCATCATGCCAAAGCCAAATAAACACTTGTTAGTAGACTGTTGTAGACTTGTAGCTGACTGAGAACATACATTAAACAAGTAGGTAGAAATGCTCCAATGTACATATATTGTTATGAAATAAGTAGTTGTTTACAGGACAGTGGTAACTTGCTATATAGTTACTTCACATTCACCTAAACTCTTGTTTTTTCCTTGATAACATTGGACAACTGTTGAACATTTAGTGATGTACTGTGTGCACCATACATGCTCAGGCACCTCCTTGCAAAATCCTGCAGCTACAAATAGATCTCTTATATGTTTCAGAATAAAATACTCTTATCATAATTCAGTTTTTGTTGTGTAGTTTGGCACAGTTTGTACTTAATCGAGTCATTTTAGACACTAATTCCATTGTTCAAAAATTAATATGTTTAGACTTTATTAGACCACAGCAAGGTGATCCCTAGGTGAAATACTCGAATTTCATTGGCTACCTACAGGTACAGTATCTAAATTCTGTAGACCCCTTGTTCATGTCTCAGTAGTTCCCTGTCTCTGGGGTGATACAAAACGTGGCAATTACGTGCCTGTAACATTGACAATGCATGCATGTGGGTGTTTAAATGGATAGTTTAATTAACTATATGGATCAACATTAATTGTTTTTTTGAAAAACACTGCTTGGGTTTGACTTTGTAGTCTCTAATGTCATATAGAGTTAAATTATCTATTGCATGAGTTATTTTAGAGACCTAACAGAATGATGACTTGAGCTTTTATCCACAATGGATGAACAGCATGAACTTATGTAAGATATAATATCATAATGTTTTCAAAACTTTATGGAAAACCCATTGTATTTCCAGGTTTATGTTACAAAGTTTAAACTTGTTAATTAACCCTACACTGCAATCATTAAGTGCAGAACCATGATACAGTATAGGGTTGCCACATTTATATACAATAGTTTTTGCTATATATAAGCCCTAGCAGCAGTGTAGGATTTTTAGAAAGAGTTTCTGAAAATATTAGTAGCCGCACGAATGTATAGGTATAGAATAAAGTTGCCATGCCTTCAGCACGCACACCAATCAACTGTACTGTAATTATTGTAAAACTAATAAATAGCTAAATAAATGATATCTGAGGACATAAAATGTAACCAGATTTTGGAAAACCAGATTTATTGTCATGCTTGAAATACATAGAAGCCCTCATTTATTTGTGTCACTGCTAAAGCACTTGTGCACCTGTTAAATAATATATATATTTAGCAGAATTTGTTGCAATTCAAGGTACTGACTAGTGATTCTAATCATAGTAAAGCTGATTAGAAGTTTGAGATGCCTCAATTTAATCAAATATTCGAGTTGTAAAATGTGATATTTAGGCAGATTTCTGAACTCCAGTCACAAATTGAGATTTTTATAGATTGGATTATTCAGTATTCACTGTTTTTAAATTGGGAAAATAACTATAGAGTGAAAGTTGTGACTATAATTATGACCGGACCTGCGAAAACAAGGCATGTGGACACAAACTACATACATTCTGTCACTGTACAGGACATATCTCCGTACTGAAACAGAATATTTGCATTCTGTATTAATCTGTAACTTGTATCAGAAAGCCAATTAAATGTTTACCAAGAGCTGACAATTGCACTGTAATAGCATAATGGTATATACAAAAAGTTATGAGTGATGAAATTTTGAAAAAGTAGGCAAAAATCATGTGCCCACATGTCCTATTTTCGCAGGCTCCAGTCACAATTACACAAGCCGATTGCTTTATTAGAGTAGATAATTATAGTATTTTTGCTATGATCAACAGCAATAAAGCAGCTGGCTATTGTTGTTTCTTGTATGGTCTTTTAAGTAACCATCTCCAGTAGTTCTAAATTTTGTGGTTGCTGATTAATCGATGATGCATGTGTACCATTTTATATGGCCTCCAATGGCCAAGATGCTGCCTACACAATGTGCATTGCTAATTGCTTCTGTTCTGTGATATGTACATCTGCCAGTTGTTTACATACTGTATCTAGTTAAATAATTATGTTTTGAAGAAACCATATCTATATCATATCTTTTCTGCTCACCCTCTTCAATATCTGCCTTTATAAAAAGCAATAACTACAATGGACAACTGAAAAGATACAAAATGTTAATGAAGGTTGAGCTTATCCAGTATCTTCTTTCTTTATATAACAGTATTCAAGGACGGATTTATGGGGGGGTGCTGAAGTACCCCCTCCAAAATTTTACCATGTGCAAGCTACAGTAGGAAGCTTCTAGAAGTTGCAGTACAGATGCAATTGCATCTTATGCGGATGTATGGGCAATGAAAAGAAGGGAGAATGGCTAATCTTTCTAAGAGGGGTTCAAATTATACTGTTAAAAATCGAAATACTCTAATAGAACAGTCAACTACTCTAATAGAACATCCATCATAATGTTTTCTTTCAAGAAGTTGCCAGTGTTTTCTTGATCTGTGCACTGCTATCTTAACATTGCTCCAAAATCCTGCCATATACTAAGGCCACACCAAGTCAAACCTTAGTTTCTGGTCACCCGCCCGCATGGTAAACCTGGAACCCTAGTTTATGAGGACTACTATTAATATTACAGGTGATTAAGTGCATGTGACCCAGCAAGACACTTATTTTTTACTGCAAAAGATCGAGATACTCTAATAGAGCAGTCAGGGATTCCAATAGAGCAGTCACACTACTCTTAACTCTAATATTAGGTATATAGGATGCGACACTAATAAAATGTTTCTAACTATAGCTAGTGTTGTCGTTGATTATATAGCTGTTCAGATTATAACTGTTACTAATACTTTTGTAACCAAAGAAATTTCAGTAGCATTTAACTACTAGTCCATCATGTGCAGATGGGCCATAGCTTTAACTTTATAATTCAAATGTAGTCCTCTAATGATTAGTCTAGTAACTTCAAATTCCTTATCACTGAACACTGCAGGGGTATGGAAAGCCGGCAACATTCGGTGAGCTTAAACTTAACCTTTTCCATAACTAAAATTAGATTGGCAAGTAAAAACCCTTATAGTTTAAACATTCCCAGATGATCACTAAAAAGCACTAGTCTGGAGCACTCAATGACTCAAAACTTTGACAGTTACTTTTCTCAAGGTTACTGAATAGAAGGCTGGAAACACATAGCTAGTGGGCTAAGACTTCACATTTGAATGAAGAATTTCTGATGTGAAAATAGAAGTTAAATTTCATTTTGGATCATGATCATTTGAACAACTTAGCTATAAGTCATAGTAATACCTGACATAGCTAATGAGACATTTATTTCACTTGGAAAGCATAAGTAGCTACATGAGCAAAACATTTCCTATAGTATATTCTAAATAAATAAATAAATATACTTAAATACTATACATCAGTGTATAGCTAGCCATGATCCATCGTGTATAGCTAGCCATGATCCATCAACAACTTCCCTAGTGCATTTTTTGCCGAAGCACAACTACTTATGTTGTTGGTTAAGTTTGACTAAAAACAAAATCAACATGAATTTGCTAAATTGAGCAAATAATAATACCATACAGTATATTGTCACAGTAGAGTCTATAGTCCTGAAGTCCTGATCATCCGCCCGCCCGCATCCATTTGTAGGCTTGGGAGTGACCAGAAACTAAGATATGACTTGGAGTGGCCTAACCACTTTCTGAGAACAACTTCTGTCAAATGGTTTAATATTATAGTGGGTATTTTCAGTTGTTGCTACAAACTTGATGCTTGGGTTGACATGCTTAAGTAAAACAGTTAATTTCTTAGAATGTAAACAGTTAACAAGGCTGTAACATCTGAGAACTGTTTGATTTTGCTTTATCAGTACCAAAGTTCCATGCTGCATTTATCTGAATCTAGTATCAATTGAAGCTAATGAAATTTAATGTCATACAGGGTTTGCACTCCCAAACCCCTTGAATCTCAACTTCATAAGCTCAAATGATACTGCAGCATTTACGCTGTCACATTATAAGGGGGTTAGGTGTGGCCAAAAACTAGTTGTATATGTAAATGACTTTGGACTCATGTTGTAAAAAATTAATATGGTGATGCATAGGGCCATAGTTGTAAAAAGTCAGATTGAAATAGCAACAGAACAGTCTGTGGCTATATTACAAAGTTGAAGTTACTTTTGTGTGCATTTTAAATCTCTACAATGACCTTAAGATCCTATCGACCTGTGTATACTGTCTTTGACAATCTACTATTATGTATTGCCTTATACGTTATAATCCAATAGCATTTAAAAGTGTAGCTAGCTTGTTCTGTTTTTCTAAAATTGTTTACAACTGCACTCATCCATCTTGTACCCACAATCTTTCAGTACAATAGAGTATTTGGTTAAAAATAGCTTCCAGATTCAATCTTGTGATAGCTATGTTCCAAAAATGTCCTGAGGAAGCATCACTCCAGACCCTGGCCCCCTGGCTGGAAAATTCTACATATGTGTGCTCTACATGCAGGGGCGGATCCAGAGTTTCGAAAGAGGGGGGGAACCTTTCTGAAAAACAGTTGAAGACCAAAAAAAACTTGCTGAAAACCAGTTGAAGACCAAAAAAAAAAAAAAAAAAAAAAAAAAAAGGTCACAACAATAATAGCTAGTTATCCTTACCTACTATATCACGTCTGTTATGTAAAATAAAATCCTATTTGTAGCTTCATAGGTAAGCTACACTGCCTCATGAACATTGTGACTGCTTTATTAGAGTAATTGACTGCTCTATTAGAGTATATCGATCTTGTATGCAATTTCTTGAAGGGGGGGGGGGGGGGCATTTGCCCCAAATGCCCCATCCTGGATCCGCCACTGACATGTACACTGATGGTGAGTGTATACCAGCGGCGGAGGAAGTAGTTGATATGAGGGGGGGGGCTGGGCTGATCCAGACTTATTTCTATAGTTTGGTAAGGTGACACAAAAAAAAAAGAAGGTCACAACCAACTGACAAGAGCTTTCCACCTCACCAGCTACCATTTCTAGCTGATAAACTACATAAAAATCCTTACATAGCTCGCTACACACTGAATATATACTTTATTAGAGTGACTGCTCTATTAGAGTATCTCGATCTTTATCACGATTTTCAGCCCCACTCCAAGAAAGATAATTTCGGTATGATATCATTCTGAGGGGGGGGGGCTAAGCCCCCCCCCTTTCCGCCGCCTATGGTGTATACAGTACTTGCCTTCTCAAGCCCTCTCATCGTTGTTACTGTTTGGACGTTATAGTTTGAACCATGAGACTGTAAAGCACACTAGCTATACTTTAAGCCAAGCAATACACTAAAGTTGGCGATCTTGTATTTAATGAATTTACAATATAAATTTTATTAATTCATGATCAATTAGCAAAAAACCATTAAATTGCTAAATTTAATGTACCGCTAAATTAAGGTATTTCAAACACAAAATTAATGGATCATAGCTGGTCAATATTCATATCCTTCCCCTTCCTGTTCTTTATGTGAGGAATAGATTTTTAGTTACTGGCTGTTCCTTTATATGACAGCTACTATTACAACTGTTCTGGAATAATAGTGTCATTTCATCATTATTACACTTAGGTGACTCACAATGCTTTACAAGCATTATGAATCACTTAAACAAAGTGGCATCATTTTTCAGTCAAAAATGTTACCAAATCTAATACTGAATAGGCTAAATATTTGCAAAATTTTTCTGTGGGGGCATGCCCCCAGACCCCCTAGATAGAACATACTCCACATGCTGAGTGTGCTTCGCACACTATAACTATTTGTATTTACCAGTTGTCGCTTTTCTTAGCCAACCAGCCATTCATTTATTTATTTATTACTGTGTAGGACTCCACCAAGGAGTATAACACACAGATACAAAACAAAATCAAAGTAAATTCAGATGATTTAACAAAATGTCCTTAAAACAGTTTATAGATGGCTGATTGACCACATCTTCTGGCAAAGTGTTCCATAATTTAATAGTGGATGGTAAAAAGGAAAATAAGTACGAGTTGATTCTTGCTTGTGGGATTCTGTCACAGTGATATACGTTTCCCCGGGTTACGTGTTTCCCGCACACATATCCCTAGGGATCCGTGTTTCCCCGCACACATATCACTAACTCGCTAGCGACCTACAAGTCACAGTGATATGTGTTTCCCCGGGTAATATGTTTCCCCTTTATAAAGTCATGTGCAACGTAGGTAGTGTTAGCATAGGCGCGCATGCACTTTTAATAATCATAGCTAGCCATATACCTATACAACTAATACTATAATTATGCATGTTGATGGAGGAAATCAAGCCAATCACTGGCATTCAACTATAACTGCTAAACTGTGCTGTGATTTAGCTATGTAGCTATAGCATCAGTTTAATAAAACAGTAGCTACAAGTAGTCTACATGTATACAATAAAATACTATCTCTAGCTATATAGAGCCGGTAAATCATGTGATTGCAGCTATGTATAACTAATCAATGTAGCTACAGCTTTGGCATGCAGTCAGTCATTATCTACCCCCTTGCCGGTTCTATCTGGGGTTCCCCAAGAGAGTATTTTGGGACCCCTACTCTTCATTATTTACATGAATGATTTACCATCTTGTGTTACCATCAGTAAAACTTTACTATTCATTGACGACACCAAGATTTATAATACTGTTTGTGGTCCTGGAGATATTTCACTATTTCAAAATGATTTAGACTCAGCAACTTTGTGGAGTATGAGATATGATATTTTCTTTAATCCAAAAAAGTGTCCACCTATATTAATGCAAAAGTCATCACTAATTACAAAATAGCTGACACACAGGTTTTAACAAATAGTTTACTTAAAAATCTCGGTATCAAGACACACGGTAGTGTGTCGTGCGGCCCAAGAAGCCGGCGCGCAACCCCGTGAGTATATTGACAGGAAGAAAGAAAACGCAATTTTCGCACCTCCGTAGCTCTGTGCTGCCTTGATGAAACAAGACAAATTTTGCTGTGTAGATTCCCTCCACCTTCAGCACTCCACATTCCAAATTTGAGCGAAATCGCTTCAGGCATTCCTGAGATATGCGACTTCAAAAAGTGGCTTAGTTTCTTCGTTTTTTTTTCTTCTTATTTTTCTTCCTCTTTTCGCACACTTACAAAAACTGCTATAAAACGCGAACGCGTTATCCGATTGCCTTGAAATTTTGGCACACAGAAGGGGGGTATAAAGGCGCATCTCGGTACCAACTTTGGCTGGAATACCATATACAGGCAAAGAGTTATGAGCGATTATGCACGAAAAATAACACCAATATGTTGTCACGCCTACAGGGTAAACCGCGTATGGGAAGAAGCTGAAAATCGGTGGGTGAATAGGTTAACTATTGAACCTCAAACCTTTTGTGGTTTGAAAGAAATCGAGCTAAAAACCAGGAAGATACAGCGAAAAAATCAACAGTGTGTAACAATTACGCAATCGAGATTAGCTAATTTTTAATTTTTTAATTTTATTATTATTATTATTATTATGCTTGCCACGCCTACCAGATAAACTACTTGGGGTAATGCTTTGAAAATCGCTGTACAGATGGAGTTATCATCTTAGAAAGGCTCTTCAATGGTGTAGAAGAATCAGACTTAAAGCCAAGGAGTTATAACACGAAATCCAACTTGGTGTAGCAAGTGCGAGATCGAGATACTCTAATAGAGCAGTCATCCTAATAGAGCAGTCACCCTGAACAGAATTCAAGAGATCAGTTAGAAATAAGTAACCTGTATAGAGATCAGCTACAAACAAATCACCCTGTAGAGAGTTCAGCTACAAACAATTCACCCTGTTCAGACATCAGTTAGAAGAAGTTTTCTTGTAGAGAGTTCAGTTACAAACAAATCACCCTGTTGAAAGATCAGCTAGAAGATGTCACCTTGTAGATAGTTCAGTTACAAAGAAACCACCATGTAGAGAATTCAGCTACAAACTAGTGACCCTGTAGATACATCAGTTAGAAGAAGTTACCTTGTAGAGAGTTCAGCTACAAAGAAACCATTCTGTAAAGAGCTCAGCTGCAAACAAATCACCTATACAGAATTCAGCTACAAACAAATCACCCTGTAGAGAGATCAGCTAGAAGAAGTTACCTTGTAGATAGTTCAGCTACAAACAAATCATCCTGTAGAGAGATCAGCTAGAAGAAGTTACATTGTAGATAGTTCAGCTACAAAAAATTCACCCTGTACAGAGCTCAGTTAAAAGAGGTTTCCTTGTAGAAAGTTCAGCTACAAACAAATCACCCTGTAGAGAGATAAGTAAGAAGAAGTTACCTTGTAGATCGTTCAGCTACAAACAATTCACCCTGTAAAGAGATCAGCTAGAAGAAGTTACCTTGTAGAGAGTTCAGCTATAAAGAAACCATCATGTAGAGAATTCAGCTGCAAACAAATCATGTATAGAGAGTTCAGCTACAAACAAATCTCCCTGTAGAGAGATTAGGGCTCAAACAAATAGTGGTTTTTACTATTCGAATATTCTTTATTCACAACTACCGAATATTCGAATATTCTTTTTCACCATTGATATGTGGACAAGATATCAATAATCCTGTTGTACAAGATGTCTCTTTAATACAATTCAGAATCAACATGATTTGATCATTTATGTCATAGATATGCTTATGTAGGATCAAGAATTCCAAGTATTTACACACTGATGCTACGTATTTCCTTTGAAACGAATATTCGAATACCAGAAATGGTATTCGAATATTCGTTTGAGCCCTAAGAGAGATCACTAGAAGAAGTTTCCTTGTAGAGAGTTCTGCTACAAACAAATCACCCTGTAGAAAGATCAGCTAGAAGAAATCACCTTGTAGAGAGTTCAGCTTCAAAGAAACAATCATGTGAGAGTTCAGGTACAAACAAATTGTCCTGTAGAGAGATCAGCTAGAAGAAGTTACCTTGTAGAGAGTTCAGCTACAAAGAAACCATCATGTAGATAGTTCAGGTACAAACAAATCACCCTGTAGAAAGATCAGCTATAGAAGAAATCACCTTGTAGAGAGTTCAGCTACAAAGAATCTATCATGTAGAGAGTTCAACTACAAACAAATCACCCTGTAGAAAGATCAGCTATAGAAGAAATCACCTTGTAGAGAGTTCAGCTACAAAGAAACCATCATGTAGAGAGTTCAGCTACAAACAAATCGGCCTGTAGAGAGATCAGCTAGAAGAAATTACCTTGTAGAGAGTTCAGCTACAAAGAAACCATCATGTAGAGAGTTCA
Source organism: Dysidea avara (assembly GCF_963678975.1). Classification (NCBI taxonomy): domain Eukaryota; kingdom Metazoa; phylum Porifera; class Demospongiae; order Dictyoceratida; family Dysideidae; genus Dysidea; species Dysidea avara. The sequence continues at coordinate 30,205,462 of NC_089280.1, forward strand.
GCTGCAAACAAATCACCTGTAGAGAGTTAAGCTACAAACAAATCTCCCTGTAGAGAGATCAGCTAGAAGAAGTCACCTTGCAGGGAGTTCAGTTACAAAGAAATAAACCATGTAGAGAGTTCAGCTGCTAACAAATCACCTGTAGAGAGTTCAGCTAGAATCAAGTCACCCTGTAGAGAGATCAGCTAGAAACAAGTCACCTTGTAGAGAGTTCAGCTAGAAGAAGTCACATTGTAGAGCTACAAAGAAACTACCATGTAGAGTTCAGCTGCAAACAAATCACCCTGTAGAGAACTCAGCTACAAACAAATCGCCCTGTAGAAAGATTAGCTAGAAGAAGTTACCTTATAGGGAGTTCAGCTATGAACAGATCACCCTGTAGAGAGTTCAGCTACAAACAAATCACCCTGTAGAGAGTTAAGTTACAAAGAAACCACCATGTAGAGAGTTCAGCTGCAAAAAAATCAATCACTCTGTAGAGAGTTCAGCTAGAAGAAGTCACCTTGTAGAGAGTTAAGCTGCAAATAAATCACCCTGTAGAGAATTCAGCTACAAACAAATCACCCTGTAGAAAGATCAGCTAGAAGTAGTTACCTTGTAGAGAGTTCAACTACAAAGAAACCACCATGTAGAGAGTTCAGCTGCAAACAAATCACCTGTAGAGAGTTCAGCTAGAAACAAGTCACTCTGTAGAGAGATCAGCTAAAAACAAGTCACCCTGTAGAGAGTTCAGCTAGAAGAAGTCACATTGTAGAGAGTTCAGCTACAAAGAAACTACCACGTAGAGAGTTCAGCTGCAAACAAATCATCCTGTAGAGAGTTCAGCTAGAAGAAGTCACCTTTTAGAGAGTTCAGCTACAAAGCAACCACCATGTAAAGAGTTCAGCTGCAAAAAACTCAATCACCTTGTAGAAAGATCGGCTAGAAGAAGTTACCTTGTAGAGAGTTCAGCTACAAAGAAACCACCATGTAGAGAGTTCAGCTGCAAACAAATCACCCGTAGAGAGTTCAGCTAGAAACAAGTCACCCTGTAGAGAGTTCAGCTAGAAGAAGTCACATTGTAGAGAGTTCAGCTACAATGAAACTCCCATGTAGATAGTTCAGCTGCAAACAAATCACCCTGTAGAGAACTCAGCTACAAACAAATATGCAGTGTAAAAAGATCAGCTAGAAGAAGTTACCTTGTAGAGAGTTCAGCTACAACGAAACCACCATGTAGAGAGTTCAGCTAGAAACAAGTCACCCTGTAGAGAGATCAGCTAGAAACAAGTCACCTTGTAGAGAGTTCAGCTAGAAGACGTCACATTGTAGAGAGTTCAGCTACAAAGAAACCAACATTTAGAGAGTTCAGCTGCAAACAAATCACCCAGTAGAAAGTTCAGCTATGAACAGATCACCCTGTTGAGAGTTCAGTTAGAAACAAGGAATCCTGTAGAGAGATCACCTAGAAGTATCGCCTTGTAGAGAGTTCAGCTACAAACAAATCACCTGTAGAGAGTTCAGCTACAAACAAATCACCCTGTAGAGAGATCAGCTAGAAGAAGTTACCTTGTAGGGATTTCAGCTATGAACAAATCACCCTGTAGAGAGTTCAGCTACAAAGAAACCATTCTGTAAAGAGCTCAGCTGCAAACAAATCACTTATACAGAATTCAGCTACAAAAAAATCACCCTGTAGAGAGATCAGCAAGAAGAAATTACCTTGTAGATAGTTCAGTTACAAACAAATCACCCTGTAGAAAGATTAGTTAGAAGAAGTTACCTTGGAGAAAGTTCAGCTACAAAGAAACCATTTTGTGAAGAGCTCAGCTGCAAACAAATCACCTGTACAGAATTCAACTACGAACAAATCTCCCTGTAGAGAGATCAGCTAGAAGAAATTACCTTGTAGAGAGTTCAGCTACAAAGAAACCACCATGTAGAGAGTTCAGCTGCAAAGAAATCACCCTGTAGAAAATTCTTCCAGAAACAAATTGCCCTGTAGAAAGATCAGTTAGAAGTTACCTTTTAGAGAGTTCAGCTACAAAGAAACCATTCTGTAAAGAGCTCAGCTGCAAACAAATCACCTATACAAAATTCAGCTACAAACACATCACCCTGTAGAGAGATCAGCTAGAAGAAGTTACCTTGTAGATCGTTCAGCTACAAACAATTCACCCTGTAGAGAGAGCAATTAGAAGAAGTCACCTTGTAGAGTGTTCAGTTACAAAGAAACCACCATGGAGATTTCTGTAATCAATATAATATTATGTGACCGGATTTGCGAAAAGGGGTCTTCCACACACATCCAATTCCGTAAACGTTGGAGACCATACCTCAGTATTCAAGTAACATATTAACCTGAAACTTTCACCATGTATTCAGCTATAGTGGTGCTCACCACTGCCCAAATATCAAGGCAATAGCTCTTTCCAATCTGAAGTTATCAATAATTGTCAAAGTTGGCAAATTGGATGTGTGTGGAAGACCCCTTTTCGCAAATGCGGTCAAATATGTATTATACGGTATATATAATTTGTGCATTTACTGATAAAATATTTAAAGTACATCTACTTCATCTTTTCTTCTTCCTGTAGTAAAGAAAAAAACGTAGATTAAAAAAGTCCCAAAGCTGGTATACAAATACAAAAAGAAATGAAATCTAATCCAAAACAGCCAAGCTGTAAAAAAAGTGTGCGGCCCTCAGAAAGGCTATGGTGAAAAAAGATGTGAAATCCAAGGTGGCGGCCAAGAAATGGCTGTGATGGTAGGTTAATGGTAAAAATTTTAATAATGACAATTTAGGTAAATTTTGTGAAGCGGCACAAAAATTCACCTGAATTGTCTTTATTAAAATTTTTACCATTAACCTACCATCACAGCCATTTCTTGGCCGCCACCTTGGATTTCACATCTTTTTTCACCATAGCCTTTCTGAGGGCCGCACACTTTTTTTACAGCTTGGCTGTTTTGGATTAGATTATAATATCATCAGACTTATCTAGGGATCAACACTACAAAAACATAATCCCTAAGACCTACAGAATGCTAGGACTGCTCCAGCGCAGCTTTAGCAAGACAGTGACAGCCAAGAGAACTTTCTTAGTGAGATCGCAAGTTATATACTGTTCAGTGATTTGGAAACCTAACCATATCAAGCAGGGGCGGATCCAGGGGGGGCCCCCCTTCATATTTATAGGCTTTACTTGATCAATATGATGCTGAGAATTATAATGAAATTTTGTCTTAGCATAATTATATAATCACTAATAATACAAATACTCATAAAACCACCTTATAAACATCTTTCCAAGGTATTATCAGTGGATTTATATGCTAAAGTTTATGCAACAAGGACCTGGAGGTGTACAAGATCGAGATACTCTAATATAGAGCAGTCAGCTAACTACTCTAATAGAACATTCACTGGAAGCATATAGTTGGTTCTGTTATGAAATTTTTCCAAATCTGCCTGCACCTATACATACAATGAAGTGCATTGGTCTGTTTAAAGGGCTTCATTCATCCACTTGTGTAGTTAATATGTATGGCAATACTTAATTCAGGTACACAATTTCCATTGAAAATGCTCTCAGATTCAATCTTGTATTGTTCAAAATTTCCACTTTCAACATTATTATTCTAACATGCACCTATTCAGTGTTGTGCAATTGTGAGGGGGGTGCATCATGTACTTGGTTGTCTGTACCTACCCAAACTTTTCCATTAGCAAAATGCTTCAGAGAGCCGTACCTATAATCTAAAGGCAGTATATCAAGACACACGGTAGTGTGTCGTGCGGCCCAAGAAGCTGGCGCGCCACACCCGTGAGTATATTGACAGGATCAAGACACACGGTAGTGTGTCGTGCGGCCCAAGAAGCTGGCGCGCCACACCCGTGAGTATATTGACAGGAAGAACGAAAACGTCAGTTTCACACATTTGTATCTCGGTGATCACTTATCTGATTGGAACCAAATTTGCTACACAGTTGCCCGCCAGCCAAGGGAGTATACATGCCAAATTTGAAGGAAATCGCTCCAGCCATTTCCGAGATACGAGCTGCCAAAGTTTCGTTTTTTTTCTTCGTTTTTTTTTCTTCTTCTTCTTCTTCTTCGTCTTTTCGCACACTTGCAAAAATTGCTATAACAAGCAAACGCGTACTCCTATCGCCTTGAAATTTGGCACACAGAAAGGGAGTCCAAAGGCGCATCCTAGCATCAAATTTGGTACAAATCCGATGAATGGTTCAGGAGTTATGACCGATTATTCGCGTAAAACAAGATCGATTTGTTGTCACGCCTACAGGGTAAACCGCTTCATGGAATGAGTTGAAAATTGCTATGTAGATGGAGTAACCATCGTAGGAGTGCCTTTTGGTGGTTTGAAAGGAATCGAGATAAAGACCACGGAGATATGACACAAAACCCAACCTGTGTCACAATTACGCGATCGATTTTTATGAATAAAAAAGTATTAGTTTTCACGCCTACTAGGCAAACCGCTTAGAGCAATGAGCTGAAAATCGGTGTATAGCTGGAATAATCTTCATAGAAAGTCCTTGCAGTAGTACAGAAGAATCGGATTACAAACCACTGAGTTATGATTCGAAAGCCAACTCCGTGTAGCAAATGCGAGATCGAGATACTCTAATAGAACAGTCACCCTAATAGAGCATTCGGCTAATTTATTTACTCCATTATAGAATTTTATTACATCACAAGTTATTCTGTAGGGAGTTCAGCTGCAAACAGTTAATCTTATAGACAGTTCAGCAAGAAGACAGTCACCATGTGGAGAGTTATGCAAATATATCACTATAGAGATTCAGAACATTACAAGTCACACTGAAGAAAGTTCAGCTATAAACAAGTCATGCACTGTGTAGAGAATTCAGCTACAATTAAGTCACTCTCTAGAGAATTCAGTTACACAGAATTCAGCTACACACAAGTCACTGTGGAGAGAGTTCAGCTACAAACAAATTACCCTTTAGAGTGATCAGCTACAAACAAAACACTTTGCAGGGTGTTCAGCTGCAACAAATCAACCTTTAGAGCGATCAGCAATGAACAAATCTACCTGTAGAGAGATAAGCTAGAAACAAATCACCCTGTAGAGAGTTCAGCTACAAAAAATCACCCTGTAGAGACATCAGCTAGAAACTAGACACAATGTAAGGAGTTCAGCTACAAGCAATCACCCTGTAGAGAGTTCAGCTACAAAAAATCACCCTGTAGAGACATCAGCTACAAACTACACACAATGTAAGGAGTTCAGCTACAAATAAATCACCCTGTAGAGAGTTCAGCTAAAACAAATCAACCTGCAGAGAGATCAGCTACAAACAAATCACCTTTTAGATAGTTCAGCTACAAACAAATTACCTTGTAGAGAGATCGGCTACAAACAAATCAACCTGCAGAGAGATCAGCTACACACAATTCAACTTGTATAGAGATCAGCTACAAACAAATCACCCTGTAGAGAGATCAGCTACAAACTAGACACAATGTAAGGAGTTCAGCTACAAGCAAATCACCCTGTAGAGAGTTCAGCTACAAACAAACCAACCTGTAGAGCGATCAGCTAGAAACAAATCACCCTGAAGAGAGGTCAGCTACAAAAATCACCCTGTAGAGATATCAGCTAGAAACAAATCACCCTGAAGAGAGGTCAGTTACAAAAAATCACCTTGTAGAGAGATCAACTACAAACAAAACACTTTGCAGAGAGCTCAGCTACAAACAAATCAACCTGTAGAGAGATCATCTAGAAACAGATCAACCTGCAGAGTGATCAGCTACAAACAAATCAGCTTGTAGAGAGATCAGTTACACACAAATCAACCTGTAGAGAGATAAGCTAGAAACAAATCACCCTGTAGAGAGTTCAGCTAAAACAAATCAATCTGCAGAGAGATCAGCTACATACAAATCACCATATAGATAGCTCAGCTACAAACAAATTACCTTGTAGAGAGATCGATCACCCTGCAGAGAGATCAGCTACACACAAATCAACTTGTATAGAGATCAGCTACAAACATATCACCCTGTAGAGAGATCAGCTACAAACTAGACACAAAGTAAGGAGTTCAGCTACAAGCAAATTACCCTGTAGAGAGTTCATCTACAAACAAATCAACCTGTAGAGCAATCAGCTAGAAAAAAATCACCCTGAAGAGAGGTCAGCTACAAAAATCACCCTGTAGAGAGATCAGCTAGAAACAAATCACCCTGTAGAGAGTTCAGCTACAAGCAAAACACCCTGTAGAGAGTTCAGCAACAAAGAAACCACCATGTAGAGAGTTCAGCTGCAAACGAATCACCTTATAGAGAGTTCAGCTACAAACAAATTACCTTGTAGAGAGATCTGCTACAAATTAATCAACCTGCAGAGAGATCAGCTACACTCAAATCAACTTGTAGAGAGATTAGCTACAAACAAATCACCCTGTAGAGAGATCAGCTAGAAACTAGACACAATGTAAGGAGTTCAGCTACAAGCAAATCACCCTTTAGTGAGTTCAGCTACAAAACAATCAACCTGCAGTGAGATCACCTACAAAAAAGCACCTTGTACAGAGTTCAGCTACAAACAAATTACCTTGTAGAGAGATTGGCTACAAACAAATCAACCTGTAGAAAGATCAGCCACACACAAATCACCCTGTAGAGAGATCAGCTAGAAACTAGACACAATGTAAGGGGTTCAGCTACAAGTAAATCACCCTGTAGAGAGTTCAGCTAAAACAAATCAACCTGCAGAGAGATCAGCTACAAATAAATCACCTTATAGACAGTTCAGTTACAAACAAATTACCTTGTAGAGAGATCGGCTACAAATTAATCAACCTGCAGAGAGATCAGCTACACACAAATCACCCTGTAGAGAGATCAGCTAGAAACTAGACACAATGCAAGGAGTTCAGCTACAAGCAAAATCACCCTTTAGTGAGTTCAGCTGCAAACAAATCAACCTGCAGTGAGATCACCCACAAAATCGCACTTGTACAGAGTTCAGTTACAAACAAATTACCCTGTAGAGAGATCAGGTAGAAGAATTCACCTTGTAGAGAGTTCAGCAACAAAGAAACCACCATGTAGAGATTTCAGCTGCAAACAAATCACCCAGTAGAAAGATCAGCTAGAAGAAGTTACCTTGTAGAGAGTTCAGTTACAAAGAAACCATCATATAGAGAGTTCAGCTACAAAGAAATTACCCCATAGAGAGTTCAGCTAGAAGAAGTCACCTTGTAAAGAGTTCAGCTACAAAGAAACCATCATGTACAGAGTTCAGCTACAAAGAAACCACCATGTAGAGTGTTTAGCTGCAAAAAATCACCTGTAGAGAGTTCAGCTAGAAACAAATCACCCTGTAGAGAGATCAGCTAGAAGAGGTCACCTTGTAGAGAGTTCAGCTACAAAGAAACCACCACATAAAGAGTTCAGCTGCAAATAAATCACTTGTAGAGAGTTCAGCTACAAGTAAATCCCCCTGTAGAGGGATCAGCTAGAAGAAGTCACCTTGTAGAGAGTTCAGCTACAAAGAACCATCATGCAGAGAGTTCAGTTACAAACAAATCACCCTGTAGAGAGATCAGCTAGAAGAAGTTACCTTGTAGATAGTTCAGCTACAACAATTCACCCTGTAGAAAGATCAGCTAGAAGAAGTCACCTTGTAGAGTGTTCAGTTACAAAGAAACCATTATGTAGAGAGTTCAGCTGCAAACAAATCACTCTGTAGAGAGTTCAGCTACAAAGAAACCGCCATGTAGAGAGTTCAGCCTCAAACAAACCACCTTGTAGAGAATTCAACTACAACAAATCACCCTGTAGAGAAGAAGTTACCTTGTAGAGAGTTCAGCTACAAAGAAACCATCATGTAGGGAGTTCAGCTACAAAGAAACCACCATGTAGAGAGTTTAGCTGCAAACAAATCACCTACAGAGAGTTCAGCTAGAAACAAATCACCCCATAGAGAGATCAGCTGGACAAAGTCACCTTGTAGAGAGTTCAGCTACAAAGGAACCATCATGTAGAGAGTTCAGCTGCAAACAAATCACCTGCAGAGAGTTCAGCTAGAAACAAATCACCCTGTAGAGAGATCAGCTGGACAAAGTCACCTTGTAGAGAGTTCAGCTACAAAGGAACCATCATGTAGAGAGTTCAGCTACAAACAAATCACCCTGTAGAGAGTTCAGCTACAAAAAAATCACCCTGTAGAGAGTTCAGCTAGACGAAGTCACCTTATGGAGAGTTCAGCTACAAAGAAACCATCATGTAGAGAGTTCTGCTACAAACAAACCACCATGTAGAGAGTTTAGCTGCAAACAAATCACCTGTAGAGAGTTCAGCTAGAAACAAATCACCCTGTAGAGAGACCAGCTAGAAGAGGTCACCTTGTAGAGAGTTCAGCTACAAAGAAACCATCCTGTATATAGTTCAGCTACATTTCAAGTCACCCAGTAGAGAGATAAACTGCAAAAAAATATCCTGTGGGGAATAATGGGCATGTAATAAACATATGTATATAATTTGTATAATTACTAATAAAATCAAAAACAATTGAAGCATTAAAAATCTTCTTCAGTTCTTTTCTTCTTCCTGTGGTAAAGAAAAAAACATATGGGTTAAAAAAGCCCCAAAGCCAGCCATAGGCCGGCTTTGCAGTATACAAATACAAAAAGAAGTGATATCTAATCAAAAACAGCCAAGCTGTAAAAAAAGGTGCGGCCCCCAAAAAGGCCATGGTGAAAAAAGATGTGAAATCCAAGGTGGCGGCCAAGAAATGGCTGTGATGGTAGGTTAATGGTTACATTTTAATAACGACAATTCAGGTGAATTTTGTGCCGTTTGGTCTTGGCACCAAATTCACCTGAATTGTCGTTATTAAAATGTAACCATTAACCTACCATCACAGCCATTTCTTGGCCGCCACCTTGGATTTCACATCTTTTTTCACCATGGCCTTTTTGGGGGCCGCACCTTTTTTTACAGCTTGGCTGTTTTTGATTAGATATAATCTACAGGCAGAAAATATTATGAATTTTATGTGGGAATGTCTCCAAATTGCAGTATTTTAGCATCTATTTTTCAAAATTTCCTGGGGGGCATGCCCCCAGACCCCCCTAGTTCCAGCATGCTCTCTACCCAAGAGATTAGTACCTTGAGTTAGCCCCCCCTTTTATAAATCCTAGATCCGCCCCTGTCAAGGACATCACACTTATTGAGCAGGTCCAGAGAAGAGCAACAAAATTTATTTTAAATGACTATATATAGTTATCATTATTAGTATAGCTAGCTATATAGTATAATTATTGTATTAGCTTTTATAGTAGCTATATAGCTAGTTAGCTAACTATAGCTATATACACCTGCATGCAATATGCATGGGTGTCTATTAGCTAGATAGCAATAATATCTACTGAATGGTTGGATCGCGTACTGTTTGCAACTAGCCATAGGACCTTGGAGTTACTGCACGATGGCTATATCTTAGTGGGAAACACGGATCCCTGGTGATATGTGTGGGGGAAACACGAATCCCTAGGGATATGTGTGCGGGAAACACGTTACCCGGGGAAACATATATCACTGTGACACCGCCCCTGTTATTAAATGTGGTTATTATATTATATTATATCATATTATATTTATTACTGTGCAGCAATCAAAAGATTATAACGCACAGGTGTGATCATAAAAGTTACTTAAGTTATTACAAAACTCATTAGGGGTATAGGAATTAATTACATCAGCAGGGAGTTGGTTCCATAGTTTGATGGTTGATGGGGAAAAGGAAATTTGTATGCATCAATTAGAGTCATTGGTTGGTGGTAGTAGCCACTCCTTAAACTTGAAAGTTTAGGGGTAAGATCATCTGTAGGCACAATCAAATATCCGTTAATTATTTTGTAAAAAGTACTTAATTTAGCTTGGGTTCTTCTTGCCTGTAACAATGGTAGATTAAGAGAAGACAACATGTTAGTAACACTTGAATATCTTGAAAAGTCATTAAAGCAAAATCTAGCAGCAGTTCTCTGGATTGATTCTAGCTTGTTTATATTCAACAAGGTGTGGGGATCCCAAGCAGACACAACATATTCAATGATTGGACGAACCATAATCTTGAAACAATTACATTTAATGTGAGTAGGACATTCGCGTAAGTTACGATACAAAAAGTTGTTTACTTGTTTGGCCTTGTTGGTAATCCTTTGGACATGCTCATTCCATGAAAGGTTGCTTGAAATTGTTACGCCAAGGTATTTGGTATGAGCAACTTGGGCAATAGGTACAGCTTCAATGCAGTAATTAAAGACAATGGGGTTTTTCTTATTGGTAACTCTCAAGAATTCACATTTGCTGGGGTTAAACTCCATCTGCCAAATACATGCCCATTGTGCGAGAGCATCTAGGTCTTCTTGTAATGCATGACTATCAGATTCAGATTTAATGTAGGAGTAGAGTAATACATCATCGGCATACAACTTTACTTTAGAGCGTACTCGAGAAGGTAAATCATTTATATACAATAGAAAGAGAAGTGGGGCTAGCACTGTGCCTTGAGGAACTCCCGATGATACTGGGGTTGGATGGCCCGATGATACTGGGGTTGGATGGCTCTTTTGGTTATCTAGTATGACATATTGTGATCCATCGGTTAAGAAAGATTTAAGCCAAAGTAGTAGTGCTCCATGAATTCCATAATGGTGAAGTTTTTGGAAAAGGCGTGCATGAGGTACCTTGTCAAAGGCCTTACGAAAGTCTAACAGGAGGACATCACATTGACTCTTCTCATTAAGGCACTTGGAAAAATCATTAATGGTGGTGATCAGTTGTGATTCACAGCTTCGTTTCTGTGTTATAATGGCATTTAGTAGCTACCATTTGTGTATGTAACGGCCTTAACCAGTCTACCAGGCCTTTTCCCCCATCCACTCAGCTATACACGTAACTACTGTAAATTATACACAAAAAGGGGAAAAAAAGTGCTCTATATATGCACGACTATTGGGGTGCCATGTTGAAACCCCTTTTCCTGCGCAACATGCGCACGTGAGCATTGTTTATTAACCTTATTTTGGCCGAGGTGGATTCCGAAATCATTCTTCCTACTCATCACTAAGAACAAGGCTGAAGTGACATGGCACGAATCAGTTTAGCTTGTTGGTGGTGCTCCATGCATATGCTTGTTGCAGTATTAGCTGGTGAGTGAAGAGTGACATAATTTTTGTAGTCTACGAAGCGATTGGAAGCCGTTTAAGATCGAGACTGTAATTTGAGTCACCATGGCCAGGTCTTCAATTGCGTCATAGATCTGGTTAAGCGTCATCGGTGGTAACGAATGGTTCGTATAGTTGTTGTAGCACTAGTAGTGAAGCGGATATATAATGGGAATTATGAAGATGTTTACGTAACAATTTTGTGGCTTGTCATGATTTCATATGGGCAAGAGATGTTTACTCAGTGTAGGTAATTTCGTGGCTTTGTAGTGAATTTCGTGTCTTTGGCTTTGAATTTCGTGGCTTTGTAGCTGAACTCGGAATACACACCGAGTTCAGCTACAAAGAAACCATTCTGTAAATAGCTCAGCTGCAAACAAATCACCTATATACAGAATTCAGAAACAAATCACCCTGTAGAGAGATCAGCTAGAAGTAGAAGAAGTTACCTTGTAGAGAGTTCAGCTACAAAGAAACCATCATGTAGAGAGTTCAGCTGCAAACAAATCACCTGTAGAGAGTTCAGCTACAAACAAATCTCTCTATAGAGAGATCAGCTAGAAAAAGTTTCCTTGTAGAGAGTTCAGCTACAAACAAATCACCCTGTAGAAAGATCAGCTAGAAGAAGTCACCTTATAGAGAGTTTAGTTACAAAGAAACCACCATGTAGAGAGTCAGCTATAAACTAGTGATCTTGTAGAGACATCAGCTAGAAGAAGTTACCTTGTGGAGAGTTCAGCTACAAAGAAACCATTCTGTAAAGAGCTCAGCTGCAAACAAATCACCTGTACAGAATTCAGCTACAATTTGTAGCTGAATTCTGTACAGGTTACAAACTCTGCTGATCTCTCTACAGAGTTTAGTTACAAAGAAACCACCATGTAGAGAATTCAGCTACAAACAAATCACTCTGTAGAGAGATCAGCTAGAAGAAATTACCTGTAGAGAGTTCAGCTACAAAGAAACCACCATGTAGAGAGTTCAGCTGCAAAGAAATCACCCTGTAGAAAATTCAGCCACAAACAAATTGCCCTGTAGAAAGATCAGTTAGAAGAAGTTGTAGAGAGTTCAGCTACAAAAAAAAACTATTCTGTAAAGAGCTCAGCTGCAAACAAATTACCTGTACAGAATTCAGCTACAAACAAATCACCCTGTAGTAGAAGAAGTTACCTTGTAGACCGTTCAGCTACAAACAATTCATCCTGTAGAGAGAAAAGCTAGAAGAAGTCACCTTGTAGAGTGTTCAGTTACAAAGAAACCACCATGTAGAGTTCTGTAATAAATATATGTAATATATATATATATATATATATATAATTTGTACATTTACTGATAAAATCAGAAATATTTAAAGTACATCTACTTCATCTTTTCTTCTTCCTGTGGTAAAGAAGAAGATATGTTAAAAAGTTCCCATAGGCCGGCTTTGGGGTATACAAATACAAAAAGAAGTGAAATCTAATCCAAAACAGCCAAGCTGTAAAAAAAAGAATGCGGCCCTCAAAAAGGCTATGGTGAAAAAAGATGTGAAATCCAAGGTGGCGACCAAGAAATGGCTGTGATGGTAAGTTAATGGTAAAAATTTAATAACGACAATTCAGGTGAATTTTGTGCCAATTGACCAAGCGGCACCAAAATTCACCTGAATTGTCGTTATTAAAACTTTTACCATTAACCTACCATCACAGCCATTTCTTGGCCGCCACCTTGGATTTCACATCTTTTTTCACCATAGCCTTTTTGAGGGCTGCACTCTTTTTTTACAGCTTGGCTGTTTTGGATTAGATATATATAGTGGCTACAAAGTATATGGAGGCTACCCAGTACCACAAAGGGCTGTTATACCCTCTAAAACACTTTTTACAATTGTTTTCATTCAGTAATTATTGTTGTTAAAGTGCTATACAAGCTATGCTTATTAACCATGAAATTATGTAAAAATAAATTTATATTGATAACCAGTATGCTTTTGCGTCTAACCTGAATATCTCTCGGACAGCTGGCCTTATCTTTCTAAAACTTCAGTGTAACAAGGACTGCACCTTCCATAAAAATTTCACACAGAACCAATGAGGCATCATGGAGTTACATACAAAATCGCACTTTGTGCCGATAATTGGTCAATCACAAAATTGCAGTTGCCGATAATAGGTACCCCATGCCAATAATTGGCACACAATAGGCATTGCGATTTTCCTTATAACAATACGTTCACTCATGTGAGACGATTAAAATTTGGTGCGCTAAGAGACGAAGGACTGCTCTGTTAAATGGTTCAAACCGAAAGTTCATACATCAATGAATTAAGGAATTATGATTATGTGATGAAATGTTGTCGATAATTGGCGACTTACACTATACGTATATGCACCCACCATCGATTTCAGCTAGGAGGGGTATAAAAGTGATGTACTGAAGTTGTGTCTAGATGTAGCCTTGGAGCTGCAGGTCCGGAGTGAACGTACCTGGACTATGACATATCACACAATATAGAGCTGTGTGACATCATTAGCTCATGCAAGCTTAGATTACATGGAGTGCTAATTTGCTCTCCCTAATAGCTAGTGATTTTATTTCTTACGTACATTACTTGTCATGATTTCATACCCCTGTATTGGAAACTAGGAGGTGCCACTAGTTATAAGCTGCTTCAATAATATGACAGGTAAAAAATAAGACTCACTATTAGTAAAGGTTGTTTCTTAAGATGTTTTGGAAGCCAACAGCCACAAAGTTGATACCTATCCTTCAAAACTTACCTTATTCTGACAGACTACAAAGCCTCAACCTACCTAGTTTATCTTACCGCCAAAATCATATGGACCTAATTATGACGTATAAAATTTTGAATGGAGCAGTATTACTAAATTAAGATATTTTTTTACAATGAATACCATGCAGTTACAGTACTAGATCTAACAGATTTAAAATTTATAAGAAATTTAATGAGACTTCAACACAATGTTTTACTTTTCGCAGAGAATAATTAATAACTGGAATTCTTTACCGCATGAAATTGCCACTCCTCCTAATGTACTAAGTTTTAGATAATTTGTGACCAGATCTGCGATAACCCGACACAATCACGCAAGCCTAAATTTACAGTATAAAGCATTGAATACATTGGGTGAAATACTTGCATATTATTTTGAATGCATCTTTCTTAATAAAGGAAGGGACTAACAATAAACCCCTGGATATCATCTTATTCGCCTGCTCAAGAGAAGTTGGAAAATCTTTGTTTTGATGCAGTAGACCCAAGGATACATATGTTATGAGCGTTTGTTTACGTCACGTCCAAGCGATTGTACATAATCAATTTTTCTTCACGACTTTCACCTTTGTATGCAGTGAGAAAGAGTGAGTAAAGGAAAATTGTACCCAGTAATTGATTCCCCTATTCATGGCGAACACGATGGTGAAAATTGTAGCTCCGTACCTCAATCCGTTGGTAAGTTACAACCATTTTTGTAACTGCCTGTAATTTACTTTCCCTATACTTGCTGTACAAATCGATTTTTCTGTTGTTGCTACTTTGTAGGGCTGTAACTCCTGAAGTTATTGGCATATGAGGCTGAAACTTTGCCAGAAGGTACACTTGGCTAAGTAGATTATAAATATTTAATAAACAGGAATTTCAAAAATGCGCGATTGTGTCAGGTTTTTACAGATCCAGTCACATTTTTTGTATAATTGGGCATTTGTTCGCATCATGTCGAAGTGATCATATGCTGTAGATCACAAAAATTATCAGCATTGCTGTAGAAAAGAAAAGGGCAGGTAAAAGTAAGTTCCAAAGCTGGTCATAGGCTGGTTTTGAGGTATGCAACTGCAAACAAAAAGAAGTGACATCTACAGTCAAGCTGTAAGAAAGATGCAGCCCCCAAAAGAGCCAAGGTCAATGTGAAATCAAAGGTGGCAGTAAAGAAATGGCTGCAATGATGTTAATACCAATCACTTGTTATGTAAAATAATTAGCATTAGCATCCATTTCTTGGCTGCCACCTTTGATTTCACATATTTTTCACCTTGGCTCATTTGAGGCCTCACCTTTTTTAAACTAACCACAGCTAGCATTCAGCATGTCTGGCCTATCCAACAACCTTACTTATTAACATAGCAAGGCTAATTGTAAGTTTATTCCCTTAAATGGTGCTGCAATTAATGTTTTGCATGTGCGTGATCACTGCTTACTGATTTAGCCTTATTTGGATTTATGACCATATTCTTGTGGCTGAGAGCAAGAAAGATAGCATGGATCAGTTTGACTTATTGGTGGTGCTCCATACTCGTAGCAGTAATAGCTGGTGAGTGACTAGTGGCATATGATGCATGCAAGAGATATTGATCCAACGGTGAGAATGTACGTGATCTCAATCTAGTCTGCTAGCTACTGATTTAAGATCCTGATCTACACTAATGGCTAGTTAGACAAGCTCGCTATTGTTGAAATTGAACCTATACATGCATGCATGCAAGATTCTGGTTTAAGGCCACTCCAAATAAACTCTCTGTTTCCTGTCCCGGAGTCAGGCATATTTCCATGCCGGTGAGCAGGCGGTCCATTTCCATTATTCTATTATAATATTATAAAGACTGGAAGCTTTTCAAGCCATTATTGTCTGGCACAACCATAAGAGCTGCATAAAGCATGTTAAGCTTGTACCTTCCTCAAAAATAACACAAATTAATGTGAATTTATCATGTGCCGCACTGCTTGACACTGTTACAAGATGGCTTTTACTGACCTTGTACAGTATGCAAGAATAACTGGAAATTGATGGAAGAATACGGAACAATGGAATATTTACAGCTGATCATGACCATATCAAAGCTCATGTCAAATTAACCCATACAATACAATTTTCAATAAAATATTATTATGCATAAAATCAATGTACAGCCTATGGAGTTAAGTTAGTTTTAAGTTACATTATTCATCATAACTCTGGTTCTGAAGGCAGTATCAAAATTGTTCGGCCACCATTATACACGCATAACACTCCTCTATCCGATGGTAACAAAATTTATTCGAAGCTAAAGTGTTTACAGCTTGCAAATTTACAACAAACGATGGTAAATAGCAGCTTATGCAATACAAAATCCATTGGAGAGCAAATCACGAATTTCGCATTCTAGTTAAATAGCAGCATCACGCCGATACCATAGCGATTACGAATTTTGTTTGGCCGGAATCGGATAGAGTAATTCATAATGAGTTCAATGATGTTAAGTTTTATGGTATTTGATCATGTCTAGTGCTTGCAATTATTGAATATACAAAATGATGTAAAATGTATGGAGTTTGTATTGGAGAAATTGAAAAAGTGATCCATCCATCCTGAGACCTTTGAAAAAATTAGTATTTAACCACCATTTCATGATCTAAGGGCAGAAAACAAACAAAGGACACTGGTAATGTACAATATTGCTGATAAAATGATTACTGGCTGTAAATTAGATTTTTCCATTTTTGCCATTTTGACTTTACAAATACCAATAGAATGTTTTGATATGACAGTATACAGATGTGGACAGTGGACGAGAAACAGAATTTATTTGGAGTGGCCTAATAGCAGGCATTCCAGCCAGATTTTTAAATTTTGGAAAAATGGACTTTTATAATGTGAAAAATAAGAGTATTGATTGCCAATCTCTAGTTTTGTTGGGTTGAATTAGTTACTTTTGCACAGTGCTTTAGAAATGGTACATTTTTCTCCATACATTTTAAAGGAATAAATTGAATTAGGAAACCATCTAGCAACCTGGACTGTCTTGAAACTGCAATTACCCAGTTTATTTCAATACATTTTTAGAATTTTGTGAAAGCACTGCTTTTTGCTCAGCAGGTCAAAATTGTATTATGTCACTGAAAATTGCTAACCTGAGTAAAGTAACCATGCACTGTAATGTAAGCACCAGCGAATAGCTACCTTCCATCTGACAGTATGTTTTTTAAAGTTTCAAAGTGTTCTGCATACATTACAAGGCTTTAAAAGACAAGTATAAGCAAAAATTAAAGACAAAAATTAAGAATTTTAAGTTCAATTATATAGGGATTAGAAAAAGGTACGGAAACAAGGGAGGTTGCAGATACACTAGTGGACATTTAATCCCTATACCCATGACTGAATTAAGGATTAAATGTCCACTAGCATATCTTCAGGAGTAGGCGACCTCCCACTTTTTCAGTTTCTATGATCCCCAATCGAACTTAAATTCTTAATTGTTCCTTATGCTACTTTTTTCTACCATTATTATGACTAGTGAATAAAAAAATGGTGCCAGAGGTAATATTTTCAACTGAACACACCAATTAGCTATCAATTATTGGCTTGAAAGTGAAGTGGCCATTGCACTTTACTTTCAGCTATATCAGCCTGTTTCACAATGTTACAAACGAAGAACAGTAGGAGAAGTGTACTGCAATCAATCCAGTCACCATGAAAATGTTGATGATTCCCATTTGCAAACATAAGGAACCCATCGAGCTACCACGAATTGACACCTTGGACTGTCATCAGCACAAAGAAATGGGATGCAAAGGAGGACAAAGGTAAGTCCATGATGCATAATTGTACGTACTACGGTATGCCAAAAGGCACCAGTCGGGCTGAAGCGATGTCAAACATTAATAATCAAGCCTGTAGCCTTAGCTGTTATTGAGTTACGCTTGTCTGAAGGCGTCAGTCAGTCAGTCAGTAGAAAATTCTGTTTTTAGTTTCTAAGATTTGTATGTGCACAAACCCCATAGTGATTTTCATCCCCATTGGAGCTCAGATGACACAGTAATCCCGAGTAAAATACATAATTTTGTGCCAGGGTTCTATGAAGAAGAATTGTTTTTATAAAAAAAAAATCTTGAAATGCCTATTAATAAATTCATGAGGATCACATCAGTGGTCTGACAATGTACGAATGGTCCAGCATTAAAGTTCCAGCCAAACCATTTATGCTGACATAATTAGTCCGGCTGGACCACTTGTGCTACTAGTCCGGGTGGACTATGTGTGCTTGCATAACTGGTCCCCAGTTATGCCAGCACAAAAACCATCCAAAAATGGTCCAAATTTGTTTCCACAATTCATATCCAGTGCATAAGTGCAAGGTCATGATAACCCTTTTCCACACAAGCTAAAGTATTCATGGTATGGTAATGAATACTACTTTATGGTGGGTTGTGCAACATCCAGTGTCCTTTGAGAGGCCTTAAAATGTATTGAAGCCTATGGGACCAAGACCTTTGCACTTTGCGGGAACCTAAACCATACCATTTATTCTTATTATAAGAACGTAGTTTGATTGCTACCACTACCCTACAGTGATGACATGAAAATTGGAGAGATACGCTGTGTTGTGATAAAAAAATCACTGATTTTTTGTCAACTGGTAGCGATGTTTTAAAGCCTGTATCTCTCCTGAAGCAAGGTATTTTCCTGCTATAAGCATAGGCAACAAAACATGGCCTCTAAATTTACTATAACGTGTGAAATAATTTCCTAGTATTGATGGAATTACAGCAATGAAAGATCACCTATTTTCACGATGAAATATAGTGTAGCGCTGTTCCCAACGTTGTAGAAACATAACGTTGTTGTTTTCCACACTAGGGAGACCTTCTACATGCTGAAACAAAGTTGCTAGAGTCTTCTGCTGAGGTAAAATCGCTTCTTTCTGCTTTACAACACAGCAAATCTTTACAACTATATACCACTGTGATGCTAACAACGTGAAGATTACAATTTCGCTCTCATAATAAGAATAAACGATACAGTTTAAGCTCCTGCAAAGGTTCTTACCTCACTCACATAGACTCCACACTGTTAAAATGAGGTGTTACAGGTGCACCCATCGTAAAGGTGTTCATGTACACCCATGGTATTTACAACACCCTAAGGGAGTACTGTAGCACTAGGGGTGTTATTGAACACCACAAATGTCACTTTATTCCCTATAATAGCTAAGCCACTGTAAGGGTGTTTGCCTACACCTTGGTATATTGAAACCCACAATTGGATGCTTCTATTAAAAATTAGGTTATAAATACATTTTGTTAACTTCTATAAGAGTGACTTGGAAACAACCATGTGATAAGTATAAAAGTGTTGCAAAAATATAATTGTGTACTGCTAATGTGGTTTGTTGTTGTTAATCATTGCGTATAAATTGAAATCAACATGAAGGTTACCGGAATGTTATAGCAAGCCTACATTTCTTTTCAACAAAATGCCACCATGGAGAGCACTAGAACACCTTTAAAGTGTACTGTGACGCCTTTATAGCTATTCCTAGAACACCCTTAGGGAGTATTGTAACGCCTTTGTAACACCTTTTAGTTGCTCCTAGAGCACCCCTGGGGAGTACTACAACTCCCTTCAAGGAGTTTAATTTACACAGCAGTTAGAACTCCTCTAAAGGTGATTGGATTACACCCTATTTTTAACAGTGCAATACATTTTAAAGGACACCAGATGTTGCACAATATCAATTATAAATCACCACATTCCTTAGCCCTTGTGTGGAAATGGGCTATTGTCCAAGCCTTCACTACTGAATAATTATAAAATTAATAGCTACCTATATACAACAACTATGCAGACTCATCAGTTTCAATGCCGCGGCATGCTTACACTTGCAACTACGTACATACCTATAATTAAACATATACAGCATCTTATAGTTGCAGACTTGCAGTAGCTATAGCTAGCATTGATTGTGATTATGATTGAGAGTCAGGGTTGAGGCTAAGAAGCCTGCACATGCACCAGTTTAATTAAATACATAGCTGCAATAAATGCAATAAACAAACAAAAATTAGCTAACTATACTTATAATTATTAGCTACATTAAACAAACTAATTATGAAATGTAAATCTATACTTCTTCGTTGTACAAGTTTTTGTTTATGCAATTCAAGTAGTACCACCATTCACAGTGCTCATAAGTTGATCCGTCCATTGTCAGTGTCTTGCATTCCACAAGCATGACACAATTTATCTAGCAGTTCTGGAACATTATAAGCTCAATAGCCATAATATCATTAGAAAGCTTTGAGATAATGCTTATTGTACACATAGTTGGTAACAGCTACCTTTGTATACATACTTCATGACATACACTCCATAGGAGAAACTATCTCTCAAACTCTGCAAGCAATAATGCATCAACCCTACATTCCATTTACATTCACTCTTCTCTCCCAGTTTCCTTCTGCACGCTGAATATTTCCAAAGTTTCCCCAATGCTTTCCTAATGGTACATTATCACTTTCTCTTCTCCTTTAGGATCCTGATAAGTTACAGTGAAAATCTTTGCACCTATACATAATAGCACCCATCCATGCATGCAGTGATATGCTGCTTGAAGAAATGCATCTATAACATGTTCATGTTGTGGGATGTTCAGTTATATCATCATACTTGTAGAGTTCATGAACTCTTGCTAACATCTATCACCTTAACTTTCATCTCTAAATGGTTTGCTTTCACCAGCATGTTAGGTAAGCAGTCCCATGAGTTCTTCAATATGAGGGATATAGAAATGATCTATCGTAGAGCTTATATACTCTGATCTTTGCTTCTAATAACCATTTAGTTTTCATGCAGCACATATCCAATAAACATTGGGCATTCTATCTGTACACTCTCCTCTGTACGTGTATCGATCCTTCCGTTAATAGAGTTTGTATCCTTCATACAGTCATCCAGTCCTGTTTCTTGACGTATACTTTCAGAACATCTGCTTTCAACAGTTTTCACTTTCTCTGCTATTTCAATGGAACTTGACAAGCCACGCTTTACCACAATTTCCCCAATTGAAGCCTCCAAATGATGCTTTTATTTCTCTAAGAGTGATATATCATCACACCAACCCAATCTATGTTTTGATCATGTAAGTGCCTGCTGTGTGCAACAGACGGCATCACTACAAAAACTCACCAATTAAATCATCTGCCCATACTTCATAGTAAGAGTGGACAGCCTCATGATGCTTGGGAGAGAGTGTTGACCTAAAACAATAACATTAAAAGATAGGACACCTATATAAATTGCTTGATTTTAACATGTTTTAATAGATGACATTTGCTGCCACTCTGGTGATTGCTTGATTATACCTATTCCTACACTAGACATTGGGTGACCTGCAGTTCAAATCCTGAGGTTGGAGGGATTTTTTTTCTGTTACAGCTTATTAGCTTTAAGTTATTGAAGTCTAAGTCCTTATAATTAGATTAGGTAATCCTAAGGCTGCAGCACAAGTTGCTGTCTGACCTTCAGTGCTGGTAACTGTAAAATGTTAATAATAATAATACACATAATGATATCATGTTATAGTTAAACCCCACCACCAGTAGGTTATCATTGTTATCAACCCAAGGCGCCGAGGTGTTGATAACTAGATATCCTACGAGTGCAGGTGGGGTTTAACTAGCTTCCATCCCACACTATGAAGTAGTCAAGTTCATAAACAATGTGTTAATAAGCATGCCAGTTGTGTATGGCTAAATTGTTTGCTGAATATGTAGTTTTTGTAATGGTATGGCTTCAATTTTTGCTGAACATGTAGTTTTATAGTATGTATGACTTCAATTTTGCTGAACTTGTAGATTTTATGGTGTGTATGGCTTCAATTTGCTTTGATTGCACTTCTTTTAACTTAATGTGCAATTTCCATATATGTGCTGGGGTTTAACTACCATGTACTGGGGTTTAACTACCATGCACTGGGGTTTAACTACCATGCACTGGGGTTTAACTACCATGTACTGGGGTTTAACTACCATGCACTGGGGTTTAACTACCATGCACTGGGGTTTAACTACCATGCACTGGGGTTTAACTACCATGCACTGGGGTTTAACTACCATGCACTGGGGTTTAACTACCATGTACTGGGGTTTAACTACCATGTACTGGGGTTTAACTACCATGCACTGGGGTTTAACTACCATGTACTGGGGTTTAACTACCATGTACTGGGGTTTAACTACCATGTACTGGGGTTTAACTACCATGTACTGGGGTTTACCTACCATGTACTGGGGTTTAACTACCATGCACTGGGGTTTAACTACCATGCACTGGGGTTTAACTACCATGTACTGGGGTTTAACTACCATGCACTGGGGTTTAACTACCATGCACTGGGGTTTAACTACCATGCACTGGGGTTTAACTACCATGCACTGGGGTTTAACTACCATGCACTGGGGTTTAACTACCATGTACTGGGGTTTAACTACCATGAACTGGGGTTTAACTACCATGCACTGGGGTTTAACTACCATGCACTGGGGTTTAACTACCATGCACTGGGGTTTAACTACCATGCACTGGGGTTTAACTACCATGCACTGGGGTTTAACTACCATGCACTGCGGTTTAACTACCATGCACTGGGGTTTAACTACCATGCACTGGGGTTTAACTACCATGCACTGCGGTTTAACTACCATGCACTGGGGTTTAACTACCATGCACTGGGGTTTAACTACCATGCACTGGGGTTTAACTACCATGCACTGGGGTTTAACTACCATGTACTGGGGTTTAACTGCCATGTACTGGGGTTTAACTACCATGGACTGGGGTTTAACTACCATGCACTGGGGTTTAACTACCATGCACTGGGGTTTAACTACCATGCACTGGGGTTTAACTACCATGCACTGGGGTTTAACTACCATGCACTGGGGTTTAACTACCATGCACTGGGGTTTAACTACCATGCACTGGGGTTTAACTACCATGCACTGAGGTTTAACTACCATATACTGGGGTTTAACTACCATATACTGAGGTTTAACTACCATGTACTGGGGTTTAACTACCATATACTGAGGTTTAACTACCATACACTGGGGTTTAACTACCATGTACTGGGGTTTAACTACCATGTACTCCCAGTTGTTTACTTTGATGTATGGCTTCAGTGGGATAGAAATTTTGTTATACTAGAGCAGCTACATAAATACGCAGTCAAGTGTATCTGATAACAACAAAGCATGCATAGCTTTTAAGGCACTTGTATTCTAATGTAGAATTCTGGTTCATATTAGGAGACTTTGTACATTGCACTTTTGATCAGTTACCATTGACTGTATGTAGAATGTAAAATTGCTCTTTACACAACCATCTTCATTATCAATAAAACAATCCATTAAACATACACAAACTAGGTGATTACAAATTAGAATTTTATGGTCATTTCAGAAGAAAGCCACAAAACAACAAGGGATTGCTGGGGTGATAGTTTAATTCACAAATCCCTATCTCAAAAGGATGAATGGAACGTGTAACTAAAATTTTATGACAAAGAGTAAAAATTTACATTACCACCCCCAGCAATTTGTGACTTTTTTTAGCAAATCCTATATTCCCATTTGAAATTTCCAATTTCTTGTTTAAAGATGTACTGCTATGGTTTGAAACTGCCTATGCCAGCTAGAGAACATTGTAATCTTATTAGTTTACACACACTTTCATTTATCCAACGCATTGTGAAATAACTATAATTTAATTGTCTGAAAATAAAATTGTTGATGAGATTCTACTTTTATACCTGTAAAGAGTGCCTAAAATAGTGTCAAGCTGCACTAGGTGTTTTAGGGCCGAATATTTCTAATGGTACACTTTATATATTTGTAGTGCTGACCTTCTCTGGTGTCACTAATGCACAGTGTACTGGTAATGGTGTAGAGTTGATGGTGGATGGTCAACTAATATCAAATGGAACTACACTGTATAGACCAGTTAATGATTCTTTAATTGTGAGGTGTAGAAGGTGTAGTAGTGGAAGATCACCTAATTGGTTTGATTCTGATGGATATGATGTACCAACTTCTTGTTGTGATACCACTATATGTTCTGCAAGAAACAAAAATATTCAAGAACTCAAATTTTTGCCACTCACAGAATTGTTAGCTGGAGTATATAAATGTACACGATCTCAAAATGGAACTATAACCATCAGTGTATTAGGTTAGTTGTTGGTGTGTACGTATTTATGTCCACACAAAAACAGCCAAGCTGTAAAAAAAAGTGCAGCCTTGACAATCCTTAATAAAAAAAAATTGAAATCAAAGGTGAATGGCTGCAATGATGTTAATGCTAATAATAAATAATGCACAGGTTGCTTTTGAGTGGATTTCACTTTTTGTATTCTATATGGCTAAATCAATAGGCTGGCTGTGGGGTTTGTTTTTAACCATATTCCTTATCTACAGACAAAGTAATGATTTTTGAAAACAGAATTTGTTTACTAGATATCCTAATAGTAAATCACCCATATAATGATCTAAAACAATCTAGAATTTCCATTGGTAGATGTATGAAATTGCTATCAGGTAGATTTCACCCTAAATTTTTGTAGAAATAGAGTGAGCTGAACAGCCATGACAGTAGTGGCTCAATGTATGATAAGTGTAATGGTGTTGGGTCTGGTTTAATATTTTCCTGTAGATTTTTTTACCTTGTTCTGTTGCAGTACCTTGGCCCCACAATTGTGCAGTTGTTTGTTTGTTTTGTTCATTTTTTGCTTTGTAATTCTTAGCTGTTGCTTTAATTGTTTCAAACCACAGAAGGTTGCATTGTAGTAATTGTCCATAAAACTATGAATCCTGAAATTTAAATATGAAGTAGGGATCTACGTATACAATAAAAAGTAGTGATGCAAGAGATGAATGATAGTACTACAGCATAGCTCGATGGGAAAGTCCCTACTTTGGCACATTACTTTGGCATTGAACAAAGTAATTGTTACAGCTAATGTTCCAAAGTAGAGACTTTCCCACAGAGCTATACCATTATTCATCTCTTGTTTTACTACTAATTAAATAATACTAGCTTGTTTAGTTTTTGTTGTAGCACAGCTAGCTACAGTGTAACTTGTGACTGTTCTAGTAGAATATCATACATGACTGTTGTATTTGAGTGACTGTTGTAATATTACATCAGCCAAGTGTATAGCTAGCTAGACCAATAAGGGGTGAGGTCATCTTCTTGTTTACTGGTAATTAAATAACTAGATTGTTAAGAGGTGTGGTATCCATACTCTATCGCTATTAATCCACCTAGATCTTTATTTGATGGGTGCAGTCGCGAACCAGTCAGCAAACAGAATCCCAATTGTGAAGTTGCAAATATGTACTAGTTAGTATACCTCTTTTATAGTAGCTCCAGAACTTGAAGCGCTTTTGAATTTGTGTTGCCTCCTCCTACAAATTCACCTGAATTGTCGTTATTAAAATTCTTGCCATTAACCTACCATCACAGCCATTTCTTGGCCGCCACCTTTGATTTCACATCTTTTTCTATAGGATAACTTGTTTCTAGCTGATATATCTACAGGTTGACTTGACTTTAGCTGATCTCTCTTCAGTGTGACTGCTCTATTAGGATGACTGCTCTATTAGAGTATCTCGATCTTGCACTTGCTACATCAAGTTGGATTTCATGTTATAACTCTGTGGCTTTAAGTCTGATTCTTCTAAACTATTAAAGAGCCTTTCTAAGATGATTAATCCATCTGTACACCGATTTTTAAATCATTCCACTGAGTGGTTTGTCTGGTAGGTGTGGCAAGTGTTCATTATTTTATTTTATTTCGATCATGTAATTGTACACTCTGTTGGTTGTTTCGCTGTATCTTCATGGTTCTTTCAAACCACAAAAGGTTTGAGGTTCAATAAGTAACCTATCCACGTACCGATTTTCAGTTTCTTCCCTAAGCAGTTAACCCTGTAGGCGTGACAACATATTGGTGTTATTTTTCGTGAATAATCACTAGTAACTCCTTGACTGCTTATTGTATTCCAGCCAAACTTAGTACCAAGATACGCCTTTATACCCCCCTTCTGTGTGCCAAAAGTTCAAGGTAATCGGATATTGCATTCATGTTTTATGGCAATTTTTGTAAGTGTGCAAAAAGACAAAAGAAAAAGAAGACAAAAAACACAAAGAACTAAGCCAAATTGTGATGTCTCATATCTCAGGAATGCTTAAAGTGATTTTCCTGAAATTTGGATTGTGGAATACTGACATTGGTGGGCATGTTCATAGCAAAAATTGTCTTGTTTCGTAAAGGCAACACGTAGCTATGAATATGTGAAAATTGTGTTTTCTTTCTTCCTGTCAGTATACTCATGGTGTTATGTGCCAGATTCTTGGGCCACATGACACAACACACTACTGTGTGTCTTGATATGTGACTGGATTTGTGGAAAGGGGTCTTCCACACATGTACCATTATAATTTGTGAACTTTAAATTTGTTTCAAAGTGACATACAAATCTGACATTTCTTTTTCAATTAAGTGATTTTGTTGCTTACTGCTGACCAAATTTCAAGTCACTATCATAAAGTTATGAAATGTCAGTGTGTGGAAGACCCTTTTTGCAAATCTGGTCACATAGTACTTGTATAGTATCTTGGTGATAGTCCTTGCCATAGTATATTGTTTAGTATTCTTTTGAGTACTGTTATCTGTCTCTGTACCGTATGGCTAGAAATTTGTGTTTTATTTGATCTCACATTGTGTTTTAATCATTATCATTAATGTAACACAAAGCCTTCCTTTTTGTTGTGAATCTGTATTTCCAATGATCCAATGCTAACATAAATTAATTGTGTAATATACATGATGACACAAGTGTCCACAGGTCCTCCCACTATCACAACTCACCCTGCCAGTCAGTTGACAACTGTTAGTATGAGTGTTACTTTGAATTGTGAGGGAATTGGTAAAGGATCAATTACATATCAATGGCAGACTAGGAATATTAATGGAGGACAATGGAGTGATATTAGTAATAGTAATAACAGGAGACTTGTTGTGAGGAACTTACAAGAGTCACAACAGTACAGGTGTGTAGTGTCCAATGAAGATGGTGGGACAAGATCAAATGTTTCTACTGTTACTGTTTTAAGTATGTGCGTAAGTTTATTAATACATATATAGCATAAGCAATCCCGTCACATGCCAAACTACTTACCAATCGTTTACAGCAAGACATTTTATACCCAGCAATAGGCAATTTAAATGTTAATTTTTCAAGCAGTTGTGCTGTGTTCCAGAGCTGCATTGAGCCAAACCAATGGTATAGGGCACCAATTATCATTGTCTACATCCATTATCATGTACCTAATAACTTGCGTACATTTCAATTTTGGCAACCGAACACAATTTAAAAACTTAATAGTATATAACAATCTGCTAGTACTAATCAGGATTTCACCAAAATCAGGAAAGTTTTGTGCCAAGGATGTTATAAACTGGGCACAGCTGTAGACTATTTGCTTCCTGCAGACCAACAGTTCTTCACACTTCAAACAATTGCATGTTAGCTAATGGTGCATGCAAGTTTCAGTTTACTATTGCTTAAGTACCTGTTGTTTAGATTCCTTGCAACATTTTGCTTTATTCATCTTGCTTTCTGAACTGTTTCTTCATAGCTGGCTCCATATTTTGTCACATAGCTGTTTCCATCTTCTTACCATCCATAATGGCTGTTGCTCTGTAGCTAATCCATCATGGTCATAACTATCTCAAAACGTATGTGGCACAATACTTTTGTATGTATATCCTACCAGTGTATAGTTTCTTGTATACATGTATATGTGTGTGTGTGTGCATGGGTGTGTGCAAGAGCAATCATAATTCTGCTATGAATGATGAATATACGGGTATAGCCAACTACCAGAACATTTGACATAACTGTAGTGTATCCTTGCTAGCTTAAACTTTATGTCATATGTAAGATTTCAGGGTTTGCTATCAAACAGTATAGTAGTACCAAGAGTGATTTTTTTATTCACTCTTGGTAGTAACAAGAGTTAATTAATTCTTGATAGTATTGTTTAGTAGGGATCGCCCCCCAATAATGAATAGCACCTGCCAAAATACCACCTCTAATACATCTTAAGTACCTTTACGGAAGAGTCATAATGTATTTAAAGTCAAACAAACAAAGTCAAACATCTTGCTGCTACTATAATTATAAGGTGCTGGAACCACCATGTGATCATAGGCATCTGCAGGCCTTTTGGCCCACTAAAACAAATGGAGGTTTGGTTGAGGGGTGTCTCAATCACTGGGCTTGTTGAGGATCTCCATCCTAATTGCACGAGAATCAAATGAGAGGGTACTTCATTTGAATAGTAAAGGCAGGATGAGGCTGAAAGCTATGTGAGGTGTTTCCAGTACCTACAGGCAACACTGTAATATTGTATAGTGGGTAGTGATACCAGGCTTGCTTCACATGAGTAATCAATTGAATATAGCTTAAAGCTGGGTTTTAACCTAATGCTCATTGCTATTTTCAATGGCACATATCATGGTAAGACAGTCTTGTAACCCAGCAGAACAATAGAAGCCTACTATCCAAGAGGGCATTAACAGTTATCTAACAGATGTATGAATTAATTGCACATACATTAGCAAATGAGTGTCATAGCTAAGGCCTTAGCAATAGGTTAAACAGCCCCTCCCACCTCCCTAGACCTCCTGCAGGGATCACCACACCTGTATAGCAGCCTGTCCAGTAAGGTTCCCTGAGACTATTGAGTATGACCAGGTGATAGACTCACTGAGGATCTCCATCTCCATCCTCAGATGTATCACTGAACCCAACAATCATGTAAGAGTGCACTTCATTTGAAACTAATAGTGAGGTGATGTCCAAGGCCTTGTACGGTGTTTCCAGCACCTATAAGTAATATACGTAAGTCTGGGTAGTGATGCTAAGTTTACACCACACACATTTGCCAAATATTTAATTAAATACCCTAATGGATTTAACCTGCACAATAGTTCAAGGCAGCTCTAGGTGGCTTAATGATCTAAAGTGATTTAGTTCTGTGTTCAAATCTGAATTCTATAAGATGATAACAGATTTTGCAATAGTTGATAATAGACATCAGTCAATATTCGATTGCATCACAGTGACATTAAAGAATTACTTATGTACACGTTTTTCTTAGAAATCACTACTCATCCTCAAGACAGACTAGTCCCAGTTGGTTCATCAGTCAGTTTAACATGTACATCATCAGTATCATCTGATGTGACATTCTCATGGACTCATAATGGTAAAGGTGTTTCGGGACGATCAACACCAACTGGTGACACTAGTACACTAACAATTGTTAGTGCTAGAAGAAGTCATAATAATAGTAGTTATGTGTGTACTGTGAGGAGTGGATTATTATCAGTGATGTCTAACACTGCTGCCCTGACTATCTATGGTATGTTGTGTACTTTGGTGGTAAACAAAACTTTTACATGTTGTGCAGTAGAGAAAAGAAAGT
This sequence comes from Dysidea avara, assembly GCF_963678975.1. Lineage (NCBI taxonomy): Eukaryota > Metazoa > Porifera > Demospongiae > Dictyoceratida > Dysideidae > Dysidea > Dysidea avara. The sequence continues at coordinate 30,234,976 of NC_089280.1, forward strand.
ACAAATAGTATGTATTCAAACTCTATACTGATTGTTCTATAAGAGTATTTTGAACATATAAATTTTGTAAATCATTTCTAAAAGTGCTATGTACATTATTTAAGATAATTTTACATACAACTTTATTATTGATACAAGTTTTCCAAATATTGTCTGGCCCCAAGGGATTGGGGTCCTCTGTATATATAGTTGACTGTTGAACTTTACAGGTCCTCCAGTGATCACAGATCACCCAAATGGTGATGAAGTACCAATGGAAAGAAACACTACTCTCATGTGTAGAGCTAATGGCCTAGGAACACTAGTATATTCCTGGGAGAGAAGAAGTTCTGGTAGTAGTTGGACTACAGTTAGTAATGATAACACAACATCATACACTACTGATACAACATTGACTATTGGAAAGTACATGTACAGGTGTAGAGTGAGCAATGAGGCTGGATCAGTTGTGTCTTATAGAGCTACTGTGAATGTGTATGGTGAGTATTGTCCTAACAGGTAAGACATGATGACACAAGTGTCCACAGGTCCTCCTACTATCACAACTCACCCCACCAGTCAGTTGACAACTGTTAGTATGAGTGTTACTCTGAATTGTGAGGGAACTGGTAGAGGATCAATTACATATCAATGGCAGACTAGGAATATTTATGGAAGACAATGGAGTGATATTAGTAATAGTAATAACAGGAGACTGGCTGTAAGGAACTTACAAGAGTCACAACGGTACAGGTGTGTAGTGTCCAATGAAGCTGGTGGGACAAGATCAAATGTTGCTAATGTTACTGTTTTAAGTAAGTTTTCAAATGGCTTACGATTGTTTGTAAAGTACATGTGTTTAGAAATCACTGCTCATCCTCAAGACAGACTAGTCCCAGTTGGTTCATCAGTCAATTTAACATGTACATCATCAGTATCATCTGATGTGACATTCTCATGGACTAGTGATTGTAGAGATGTTACAGGACAATCAACATCAACTGGTGACACTAGTATACTAACAATTACTAGTGTGAGGAGTAGTGATGATGGTAGTTATGTGTGTACTGTGAGGAGTGGATCAGTATCAGTGATGTCTAACACTGCTACCCTGATTGTCTATGGTATGTTGTGCTCTTTACCTATTTGAATGTTTTGAAGTGCTGTGATCACTGGCAGGTCCTCCAGAGGTCACAGATCACCCAACAGGTGGTGATGTACCAATGGGAAGAAACATCACTCTCATGTGTAGAGCTAGTGGTCTAGGAACACTAATATATTCCTGGGAGAGAAGAAGTTCTGGTAGTAGTTGGCCTACTGTTAGTAATGATAACACAACATCATACACTACTGATACAACACTGACTATTGGAGAGTACATGTACAGGTGTAGAGTGAGCAATGAGGCTGGATCAGTTGTGTCTAATAGTGCTACTGTGAATGTGTATGGTGAGTATTGTCCTAACAGGTAAGACATGATGACACAAGTGTCCACAGGTCCTCCTACTATCACAACTCACCCCACCAGTCAGTTGACAACTGTTAGTATGAGTGTTACTCTGAATTGTGAGGGAACTGGTAGAGGATCAATTACATATCAATGGCAGACTAGGAATATTTATGGAGGACAATGGAGTGTTATTAGTAATAGTAATAACAGGAGACTTGCTGTAAGGAACTTACAAGAGTCACAACGGTACAGGTGTGTAGTATCCAATGAAGCTGGTGGGACAAGATCAAATGTTGCTAATGTTACTGTTTTAAGTAAGTTTTCAAATGGCTTACGATTGTTTGTAAAGTACATGTGTTTAGAAATCACTGCTCATCCTCAAGACAGACTAGTCCCAGTTGGTTCATCAGTCAATTTAACATGTACATCATCAGTATCATCTGATGTGACATTCTCATGGACTAGTGATTGTAGAGATGTTACAGGACAATCAACATCAATTGGTGACACTAGTATACTAACAATTACTAGTGTGAGGAGTAGTGATGATGGTAGTTATGTGTGTACTGTGAGGAGTAGATCAGTATCAGTGATGTCTAACACTGCTACCCTGATTGTCTATGGTATGTTGTGCTCTTTACCTATTTGAATGTTTTGAAATGCTGTGATCACTGGCAGGTCCTCCAGAGGTCACAGATCACCCAACAGGTGGTGATGTACCAATGGGAAGAAGCATCACTCTCATGTGTAGAGCTAGTGGTCTAGGAACACTAATATATTCCTGGGAGAGAAGAAGTTCTGGTAGTAGTTGGACTACTGTTAGTAATGATAACACAACATCATACACTACTGATACAACACTGACTATTGGAGAGTACATGTACAGGTGTTATGTGAGCAATGAGGCTGGACCAGTTGTGTCTAATAGTGCTACTGTGAATGTGTATGGTGAGTATTAAAATACAGGGTATTATGCCAAGACCTCCAAACATATAACAAATTAGTATGTAGATACTGTAGGTGGATAAACCAATAGGGTGCACGATCCCCCAGAAAATTTCAAATGTGGGAATCATCTGTAGGCATTTTGGATTAATTATAGTTATTAATCACACTGTTCAGAGTGTACACCAAGTAAAACAACCACAATAATATATCATACGGTATTTAGAAATGTGAACGCATCAAGTAAAAATCAGGCCTTCACGCACAAACCATTTTAGTAGAGAAATAAACTGTTTTATACTGAGATATATTCACTGGATGCATGCTATATAGTGGTATAACTGAAAATGAACAGCGGTACAAATTTACCTGATATATGGGCATGGTACATTCAATTTGTATGAATTTTTTACACTGAATAGACCATGAATATGTAAGTTAATTACAATTAATAAAGCATTTTTAGTTGAGTGATCTGAAGGCCTGGTTTTTACTTGATGCATTCACAAACAGATTACATCCCAGTCTGTGTAAGTTGAAAATAAGTAGATAGTAAGCAACAGTTCAGCTTAGTGGTGGCAATTGTAGAGCTGACATACAGGAAAGGGATGTGTAGCATAAATGTTGTAGTATAAAGTAGAATTTTAGAGGGTTTTGGGGTGTAATCCCCAGAAGCTGTAATTTTATTGTCTTAAAATGGACTTAAAATCGATGCTACGAAGTGAGCTGAAGGTTTAATAAGTATCTTTCTAGCTTTGGGGGGCCATCACAACAGCATGGGAGCCTAGGGCAAAGTGCCTCAGTTGCCCCCTCCCCCCTTCTTGGCACCTCAATCTGTATAATTATGTATGTAATAGAGTACAACAACAATTATACCACCACAGGTCCTCCAGAGATCACAGATCACCCAACAGGTGGTGGTGTACCAATGGGAAGAAGGATCACTCTCATGTGTAGAGCTAGTGGTCTAGGAACACTAGTATATTCCTTGGAGAGAAGTAGTTCTGATAGTAACTGGACTACTGTTAGTAATGACAACACAACATCATACACTACTGATACAACACTGACTATTGGAGAGTACATGTACAGGTGTAATGTGAGCAATGAGGCTGGATCAGTTGTGTCTAATAGTGCTACTGTGAATGTGTATGGTGAGTATTGTCTTAACAGGTAAAACATGATGACACAAGTGTCCACAGGTCCTCCCACTATCACAACTCACCCTGCCAGTCAGTTAACTGTTAGTATGAGTGTTACTCTGAATTGTGAGGGAACTGGTAGAGGATCAATTACATATCAATGGCAGACTAGGAATATTTATGGAGGACAATGGAGTGATATTAGTAATAGTAATAACAGGAGACTTGTTGTGAGGAACTTACAAGAGTCACAACAGTACAGGTGTATAGTGTTCAATGAAGCTGGTGGGACAAGATCAAATGTTGCTTCTGTTACTGTTTTGAGTATGTAAGTTTAGTAAACAATCAATCATCTACAGGGGAGTAGCCAAGATTTTTTGAAGGGGGAAAAATACATTAATTATAATGCATATAAGTGCCCCTCGAATGAAGCAAACCTACCTAGTGGAAAGACAGCATAACACATAGAGACACATATAGTAATCTGTAAGTGATAGTTATCTCAATGGTATAGGAACCATGAATCCACTGATGCAAATGGAATGACTTACAATCAAAGCATAACTACAGATATGCGTAGCATGGATTCATTTTGCATAACACAAGTAATAAATTACTGGAGTTCTATATCTTTAAACACTGCACACCAAAGCTATAGCAGTATATAAGGTCACACTCAGTTTTGCATTGAATGTCTGAAAAACTTCACTAATGTGAAGTTCCTTAACATATGGATATTTACATGCATGTTCTATTGGAGTATACGTGACTGCTCTATTAGAGTATATACCTGACTGCTCTATTAGAGTATATCAATCTTTAAATAAGTTTTGAAGAAGGCTCATGTTACCTCTGTAAATCCTTCCCTGATAGATGAATGCAAGCTTTATCAATTGTTGTGCTGTGCCATACACTATATTACTATTACTCATTTTGTTCTGCCACACTAAATGGTGTGTTAGGGTCCTAAACTCAGAAATCTAACTTTTACTGGAGGGAGGGGGGGTCTTGAACCCCTTGGAACCCTCCTCCCCATGCCCCTGATCAACCCTGCCATGTACCAAGCTATTTACCTATCATTTACAGAATGATATATTTACAAACCTTATATACCCAGCGATAGACAATTTAACATTTTAAGTCTACACTAGGGACCCGTCGATTTCGCCAGCAAAATTATTTGGCAAAATGGGTGGGTAAAAGCAATGAGCAAAATGCTGGCATAATAGGTGCAATTTTTTTGTGAAGTGGACATAAAATTGCACAAAAGATACTCTAATAGAACAGTCAGACGCGCTAAAATATCAACAATGTATAGCTAATTGTTACAGGAACAACAAGTGACAATCGAGATACCCTAATAAAACAGTCACACATGTTAAGCAATATTAGCTAGCTTCTTGCTTTACATTTTAGAAGTAATTGCTGATCGAGATACTCTAATAGAACAGTCACTTTAAGGCGAAACTCTAGCTTTGCAATTGGAAATATTCAATTAACAAAGATCAGTGCTGAGCAAAATTTATAATTCTTGAGCAAAATATGGAGCATAATAGGTGAAAAATAAAAGAATTGCTGGAAAGAAAAATAGGTGAAAAAAAAGCAAAATAGACTGGTCCCTATTATAATACCCAAGTGTTTGTTTTATGAAAGTTATTGAGTATAATGAATCCCAGACAATGAATGATAAATGGTGCCCTATACCATAGGCTTAACAATGCAGCTCAGGAATGCAGTTGCTTAAGGGATTGGTATGCTGTGTAGACTACTAGCTAGATATCTGCAACTTTACAATCAGGATCCCATTCACAATAATTTCGTGACCGCGCCCATCAAATAAACATCTAGGTGGGCTAATAGCGATAGAGTATGGAGACCCCACCTCTTGTCAATCTCACTCCTTATTGGTCTAGCTGGCTGCACACCCCTTGGCTGACTCGAGATATACTCTAATACAACAGTCACTCTAATACAACAGTCATGTATGATAGAACAGTTACAAGTTACAGTGTTCTGGTAGACATAATTGTTTTATAAGAAAACGAAGAGCACAATATAAAATCAGTATATTACATAATTTTTCTAAAGTGCCTCTCAACAACGGCTAGGTCAACAGCTGGAGGCACATAGGGATGCTTGGACCTAGAACGAGTTCCCCTGATACACATTATTGAATAGCGCAGCAAGGAGAACCCCAAACTACAGCAAAGCCAACCCATAACCACAGAATATGGGAACTCCACTTCTCACTGAGCAAATGGACTACAGATGTGGAAAATACCAGTAGACTAATACAAATTACATTGTAGTTACAGTAACTGTGCCACAACAAAAACTAAACAAACTTAAAAAATTATTAATTTAAAAATGAAGTAGGGATGAATGATGGTGTTACAGCATAGCTCAGTTGTAAAGTCCCTACTTTGGCACATTAGCTATTATTATTCTGTTCAATGCCAAAGTAGGGACTTCTCACTGAGCTATGCTGTAACACCATCATTCATCTATTGTTTCACTACCTTTTATTGCATAGATCCCTACTTCATTTTTAAATCAACAATTTAAAATACTAGTTTCAATCAAACAGTCACACATTTAATCTTCAAAAAGTTTCTAAAAACTGAAAGCTGTCATTAAATTTTTAAACCATCTTTTATATAGACAAACACATGCATGTAAAGGACTTTTTATAGTGGTAATCAAAATGATTTTGTCCCTTTTGAGCACCTAGTTATACAGAAAATTCTTAAAGAATAATTCGTTAATTCTTTTGTTAATTTGGAGAATATTTGGATTCTTAAAATTTGATATTCGTTTCACCCCTACTTTCTGAACTGTTTCTCAGTAGCTGGCTCCACATTTTATCACTAAAACATCCACAACAGCTCTTCAAAACTATCCATGATGGCATCATGGTCATGACTACCTTAAGAAGTGCATAGCACAGTAATTCTATATCCATCTAGTGTTTTTTTGTACACATACAATACAGATAAAAAAGATAAAAGCATTCTATTTGGAGTACTACAGCAAACCACGTAGGTGTTATGTGCTCTTGTTATAACTAAAGTTAGTTTAATTAAATAGGCATTCCAGCTCAATTTTTAAATTTAGGACTTTCTATATGCCCAATATCTACATAGAGTATTGATTGCCAATCTCAGAAATATGAGTTGGAATTGGCTACTTTGGCATGCACAGTGCTTTAAAACTGAAGAAAGATATATTTTTCTCTGGGGCTCCTCATACATTTAAAAGGGAAAATGGCACAATTAAATTAAGAAGCCATCTAGTAACCTAGACCGTCTTGAAATTGCAATTGGTTCTAGATGCAAGTTTGTACAAGTAATAAGAGTAACTTCAGGATTTATTGGATCTCATCAATCATTGTATGCTTTGTGGTACCAATTTATAATATTATTTTGTTTCAGCTATACTGCACACTTGTCAATACAATAGTGTATTCCCATAGGCAAGTGGCTAGGCCTGTGCCGATTATGCCAGCATAATTTGGGGCATATTAGGTAACCAAAAGCATTGAGCATTATGCCAGCATAATAGGCACAATTTTTGTGCATTGGATATCAGAGAAGCTGAAACTCTGCCTGTTTTGCATGATGCAGAATGGGATAGTGTGCAAACATGGTAAAAATCAGATTTACAGCTACGTTGTGAAGAAAAGATTGGTTAAAGATCGATATACTCTAATAGAACAGTCTCTGCCCTAATAGAACATTCAGATACTCTAATAGAGCAGTCAAGACACAATTATATATGAGCATATTTGGAGCATAATGGGACACAACTGGGAATAAATGGAGCATAATAGGGGAAATTTTGAAGCATTGCTCAAAAGCATAATAGGCAGTTTCAAAAGCATAATAGGCTCAGGCCTACAAGTGGCTATCTCAAGTAAAGATAAACAACTAAAGTGGAGGTATCACAATGATGCAACAATATGTGATAGTAGTACTAAAAAATGAGCATTTCGTGCACTTTGTGATACAATTATGAAACTTTGCACACAAATTGTGCTCCTTCTGACATATGTTTTTTGATATAGTGCCATCACAGATTTGGCCATTTTTTCATTGAAAATTAATCATTTTTGTTTTATCTCCCTGAGGCATTATTTTACACTGTTAAAACATAGTATCAAATTAAAAGTATTGATCTAAGAACCATATTTGATTTTTGTTTAAAGTTAGGATCTCATTCCACTACAAAGTTATGATCATTAATATATGTCATAAAATTCTTTGCCCTTGTGGTGTAAATTACTAATGGGCAAGTAATACATATAATTTCATGGCTAATATAAATGATCATAACTTTGGAATGCAATCACCTATTGATTTCAAATAAAAGTCGAGTGGTTTATATTAGTAGCACCTTTAATTTAAAACTGTGCCAAATGATGCCTTAGGGAGATAAAGACAAAAACAATGAATTTTCAATACAAAATGGCTGTATATAAAGGTCACCAAAGGTCAAATATGCAATGGCACTATATCAAAATATATTATGTCACAAGGAGTACAACTTATATGGAAAGTTTCATAATTGTATCAAAAAGTACACAACTATCACACCATGCCACTCTACTATAAGGTGGAGTTGTGGTTTCAATTATGGCACTGTTGTGTCAATGTTGAAGTGGCATATACTTTTGAGTTGGTGACACAGCCATCAGAAAATTGTTGTATAGCTGAAAATTGTTAACTCAAGCAAAGAAAATATGCACTATAAAGTAAGTACCAGTGAATGTCTTTCATACATTTTTAAAGTTTTAAAAGTTAGCTGTATTCTGCATACATTAAAAGGCTTAAAAAGATTTCAAACAATATAAAACTTACTTAGATGTAATGTGCCCAATAAAACTAAGATTTTCACAGTTATCAGCATATGAACAAACTCCAGATCAATTTTCATCCCCATAGGAGCTTGCATGATGGAGCAATCCCAAGTTAAACACATGTTGTTATTTTGTGCCAGGATTCAAAACAAATTTGCACTACTAGTGGATTTAAGCAACAATACAAGGAAGATTCAAAGTAATTTAGTTCTCTGTTTGAACCTAAGATATGATAATCTAATCAAAAACAGCCAAGCTGTAAAAAAAGGTGCGGCCCCCAAAAAGGCCATGATGAAAAAAGATGTGAAATCCAAGGTGGCGGCCAAGAAATGGCTGTGAAGGTAGGTTAATGGTTAAATTTTAATAACAACATTTCAGGTGAATTTGGTGCCAAGACCAAGTGGCACAAAATTCACCTGAATTGTCGTTATTAAAATTTAACCATTAACCTACCATCACAGCCATTTCTTGGCCGCCACCTTGGATTTCACATCTTTTTTCACCATGGCCTTTTTGGGGGCCGCACCTTTTTTTACAGCTTGGCTGTTTTTGATTAGATATCACTTCTTTTTGTATTTGTACACTGCAAAGCCGGCCTATGGCTGGCTTTGGGGCTTTTTTAACCCATGTGTTTTTTTCTTTATCACAGGAAGAAGAAAAGAACTTAAAGAAGATTAATTTTGTAATACTTCAATTATTTTTGATTTCATTAGTAATTATACAAATTATATACATATATTTATTACATGCCCATTATTCCCCACAGGATATTTTTTTGCAGCTGATCTCTCTACTGAGTGACTTGAAATGTAGCTGAACTATATACAGGATGGTTTCTTTGTAGCTGAACTCTCTACAAGGTGACCTCTTCTAGCTGGTCTCTCTACAGGGTGATTTGTTTGCAGATAAACTCTCTACATGGTGGTTTCTTTGTAGCTGAACTCTCTACAAGGTGACTTCGTCCAGCTGATCTCTCTACAGGGTGATTTGCTTCTAGCTGAACTATCTACAGGTGATTTGTTTGCAGCTAAACTCTCTACATGGTGGTTTCTTTGTAGCTGAACTCCCTACATGATGGTTTCTTTGTAGCTGAACTCTCTACAAGGTAACTTCTTCTCTACAGGGTGATTTGTTGTAGTTGAATTCTCTACAAGGTGGTTTGTTTGAGGCTGAACTCTCTACATGGCGGTTTCTTTGTAGCTGATCTCTCTACAGGGTGATTTGTTTGTAACTGAACTCTCTACATGATGGTTTCTTTGTAGCTGAACTCTCTACAAGGTGACTTCTTCTAGCTGATCCCTCTACAGGGGGGTTTATTTGTAGCTGAACTCTCTACAAGTGATTTATTTGCAGCTGAACTCTATATGTGGTGGTTTCTTTGTAGCTGAACTCTCTACAAGGTGACCTCTTCTAGCTGATCTCTCTACAGGGTGATTTGTTTCTAGCTGAACTCTCTACAGGTGATTTTTTGCAGCTAAACACTCTACATGGTGGTTTCTTTGTAGCCGAACTCTGTACATGATGGTTTCTTTGTAGCTGAACTCTTTACAAGGTGACTTCTTCTAGCTGATCTTTCTACTGGGTGATTTGTTTGCAGATGAACTCTCTACATGGTGGTTTCTTTGTTGCTGAACTCTATACAAGGTGAATTCTTCTACCTGATCTCTCTACAGGGTAATTTGTTTGTAACTGAACTCTGTACAAGGTGCATTTTTGTGGGTGATCTCACTGCAGGTTGATTTGTTTGTAGCTGAACTCACTAAAGGGTGATTTGCTTGTAGCTGAACTCCTTGCATTGTGTCTAGTTTCTAGCTGATCTCTCTACAGGGTGATTTGTTTGTAGCTGATCTTTCTACAAGTTGATTTGTGTGTAGCTGATCTTTCTACAGGTTGATTTGTTTGTAGCCGATCTCTCTACAGGGTAATTTGTTTGTAGCTGAACTCTGTACAAGGTGCTTTTTTGTAGGTAATCTCACTGCAGGTTGATTTGTTTGTAGCTGAACTCACTAAACGGTGATTTGCTTGTAGCTGAACTGCTTACATTGTGTCTAGTTTCTAGCTGATCTCTCTACAGGGTGATTTGTTTGTAGCTAATCTCTCTACAAGTTGATTTAAGTGTAGCTGATCTCTCTGCAGGTTGATTAATTTGTAGCCAATCTCTCTACAGGGTAATTTGTTTGTAGCTGAACTGTCTATAAGGTGATTTGTTTGTAGCTGATCTCTCTGCAGGTTGATTTGTTTTAGCTGAACTCTCTACAGGCTGATTTACTTGTAGCTGAACTCCTTACATTGTGTCTAGTTTCTAGCTGATCTCTCTACAGGTTGATTTGTTTGTAGCCGATCTCTCTAAAGGGTAATTTGTTTGTAGCTTAACTCTCTATAAGGTGATTTGTTTGCAGCTGAACTCTCTACATGGTGGTTTCTTTGTTGCTGAACTCTCTACAGGGTGTTTTGCTTGTAGCTGAACTCTCTGCAGGGTGATTTGTTTCTAGCTTATCTCTCCACAGGTTGATTTGTGTGTAACTGGTCTCTCTACAGGCTGATTTGTTTGTAGCTGATCTCTCTGCAGGTTGATTTGTTTGTAGCTGATCTCTCTACAAGTTGATTTGTTTGTTGCTGATCACTCTAAAAGTTGATTTGTTTGTAGCTGAACTCTCTGCAAAGTGTTTTGTTTGTAGCTGACCTCGCTTCAGGGTGATTTGTTTCTCTCTACAGGGTGAATTTTTGTAGCTGACCTCTCTTCAGGGTGATTTGTTTCTAGCTGATTGCTCTACAGGTTGATTTGTTTGTAGATGAACTCTCTACAGGGTAATTTGCTTGTAGCTGATCTCTATACAAGTTGATTTGTGTGTAGCTGATCTCTCTGCAGGGTGATTTGTTTGTAGCCGATCTCTCTACAAGGTAATTTGTTTGTAGCTGAACTATCTATAAGGTGATTTGTTTGTAGCTGATCTCTCTGCAGATTGATTTGTTTTAGCTGAACTCTCTATAGGGTGATTTATTTCTAGCTTATCTCTCTACAGGTTGATTTGTGTGTAACTGATCTCTCTACAAGCTGATTTGTTTGTAGCTGATCTCTCTGCAGGTTGATTTGTTTCTAGATGATCTCTCTACAGGTTGATTTGTTTGTTGCTGATTGCTCTAAAGGTTGATTTGTTTGTAGCTGAACTCTCTGCAAAGTGTTTTGTTTGTAGTTGATCTCTCTACAAGATGATCTTTTGTAGCTGACCTCTCTTCAGGGTGATTTGTTTCTAGCTGATATCTCTACAGGGTGATTTTTTGTAGCTGACCTCTCTTCATGGTGATTTGTTTCTAGCTGATCGCTATACAGGTTGGTTTGTTTGTAGCTGAACTCTCTACACGGTGATTTACTTGTAGCTGAACTCCTTACATTGTGTCTAGTTTCTAGCTGATCTCTCTACAGGGTGATTTGTTTGTAGCTGATCTCTCTACAAGTTGATTTGTGTGTAGCTGAACTGTCTATAAGGTGATTTGTTTGTAGCTGATCTCTCTGCAGGTTGATTTGTTTTAGCTGAACTCTCTACAGGGTGATTGCTTGTAGCTGATCTCTCTACAGGGTAATTTGTTTGTAGCTGAACTGTCTATAAGGCGATTTGTTTGTAGCTGATCTCTCTGCAGGTTGATTTGTTTTAGCTGAACTCTCTACAGGGTGATTGCTTGTAGCTGATCTCTCTACAGGGTAATTTGTTTGTAGCTGAACTGTCTATAAGGTGATTTGTTTGTAGCTGATCTCTCTGCAGGTTGATTTGTTTTAGCTGAACTCTCTACAGGGTGATTGCTTGTAGCTGAACTCCTTACATTGTGTCTAGTTTCTAGTTGATGTCTCTACAGGGTGATTTTTTGTAGCTGAACTCTCTACAGGGTGATTTGTTTCTAGCTTATCTCTCTACAGGTAGATTTGTGTTGATTTGTTCATTGCTGATCACTCTAAAGGTTGATTTGTTGTAGCTGAACACTCTGCAAAGTGTTTTATTTGTAGCTGATCTCTCTACAGGGTAATTTGTTTGTAGCTGAACTCTCTCCACAGTGACTTGTGTGTAGCTGAATTCTGTGTAGCTGAATTCTCTAGAGAGTGACTTAATTGTAGCTGAATTCTCTACAGGGTACATGACTTGTTTATAGCTGAACTTTCTTCAGTGTGACTTGTAATGTTCTGAATCTCTATAGTGATATATTTGCTTAACTCTTCACATGGTGACTTGCTTCTTGCTGAACTGTCTATAAGATTAACTGTTTGCAGCTGAATTCCCTACAGAATAACTTGTGATGTAATAAAATTCTATAATGGAGTAAATAAATTAGCTGAATGCTCTATTAGGGTGACTGTTCTATTAGAGTATCTCGATCTCGGATTTGCTACACGGAGTTGGCTTTAGAATCATAACTCAGTGGTTTGTAATCCGATTCTTCTGTACTACTGCAAGGACTTTCTATGAAGATTATTCCAGCTATACACCGATTTTCAGCTCATTGCTCTAAGCGGTTTGCCTAGTAGGCGTGAAAACTAATACTTTTTTATTCCTAAAAATCGATCGCGTAATTGTGACACAGGTTGGGTTTTGTGTCATATCTCCATGGTCTTTATCTCGATTCCTTTCAAACCACCAAAAGGCACTCCTACGATGGTTACTCCATCTACGTAACAATTTTCAACTCATTCCATGAAGCGGTTTACCCTGTAGGCGTGACAACAAATCGATCTTGTTTTACACGAATAATCGGTCATAACTCCTGAACCATTCATCGTATTTGTACCAAATTTGATGCTAGGATTCGCCTTTGGACTCCCTTTCTGTGTGCCAAATTTCAAGGCGATCGGAGTACGCGTTTGCTTGTTATAGCAATTTTGCAAGTGTGCGAAAAGACGAAGAAGAAAAAAAAAAACGAAGAAAAAAACGAAACTTTGGCAGTTCATATCTCGGAAATGGCTGGAGCGATTTCCTTCAAATTTGGAATGTAGCCTCCCCTGGCTGGCGAGCAACTGTGTAACAAATTTGGTTCTAATCGGATAAGTGATCACTGAGATACAAAGGTGTGAAAATGACGTTTTCGTTCTTCCTGTCAATATACTCACGGGTGTGGCGCGCCGGCTTCTTGGGCCGCACAACACACTACCGTGTGTCTTGATAAACTTATTTTATTAACCAAAAATAGAATAGTGGGTTGTTTATGCTAATCATAGTAATGTTTGAGAAATACTTGTATATTTTTCTTAGAAATCACTACTCATCCTCAAGACAGACTAGTCCCAGTTGGTTCATCAGTCAGATTAACATGTACATCATCAGTATCATCTAATGTGACATTCTCATGGACTAGTGATGGTAGAGATGTTACAGGACAATCAACATCAACTGGTGACACTAGTATACTAACAATTACTAGTGTGAGGAGTAGTGATGATGGTAGTTATGTGTGTACTGTGAGGAGTGGATCATTATCAGTGATGTCTAACACTGCTTCCCTGACTGTCTATGGTACAATTATAAATTTATACACTGAATATGTTGTAGTAATATCTGTTTGTGTTTACAGGCCCACCCACTATCACAACTCACCCCACCAGTCAGTTGACAACTTTTTATATGAATGTTACTCTGAATTGTGAGGGAACTGGTAGAGGATCAATTACATATCAATGGCAGACTAGGAATATTAATGGAGGACAATGGAGTGATATTAATAGTAATAACAGGAGACTTGTTGTGAGTAACTTACAAGAGTCACAACTGTACAAGTGTGTAGTGTCCAATGAAGCTGGTGGGACAATTTCACATGTTGCTATAGTTACTGTTTTGAGTAAGCTAATATGCTATTTATATTTTTAGATGTGTGACACTATTGTTATACCAATAGAAATCACCACTCACCCATCAAGTACTACTGTTATAGCATTACAAGATGTCACATTAACTTGTTCAGCATCTGTTGATGATGTGACATACTCATGGCATCGTGATGGTAGTAGTGTTCCCTCCAAATCAAGAGGACAGAACAGTAACATGCTCATTATTACTAGAGCTACTCCACGTGATGAGGGAATATATTATTGTATGGCTAACAAGGAGGGAATTAGTGTGGAGTCTAGTATAGCTAGAGTGAGAGTGGATGGTGAGAAAGTATAATTATGTATATCATAGTAATGTACTAACAGGAGACTTTTTCTTATTTAGTGGATATTCACATTTACATGATAACTATAATTATCTACCAAGCTTTGTACATTATTGCAATATATTTTAATCCAAGAGTAATCATACAACATGATGATAGTACTGTATATTAGGGATTATGAAAGTTTTGGGTTTCTGGGCAAAGTTATCACCCTAGCTAAAACCAGTATCACAATACCTCCATTGCACCTTGGTAGTATTGGCATGGTATAACCAATCCCAAAAGTGCCTTCAGCACAACCTGAAATGCTTCCTATATTCAACATGTACACAGAAAATTTGGAATTTTCAACTAAAGTAGGGACCATAGCACATCGATGAAAAGTACTGAAACAAGTCGGAGTAGTGCACGATATTAAATCACAGTAAAACAATAAGTAGTGTTATATCCCTACTGTGCATTTCCATTATGGTATCTTGAGCACAGTAGGAATATATATAACAGTTCTTATTGTTTAACTGTGATTTAATATCGTGCACTACTCCAGCTTGTTTCGGTACTTTTTATCGATGCGCTATGGTCCCTACTCTAGTTGAAAATTCCAAATTTTCTGTGCACTTGTTCGCTTGTTTGTTAACTTTTTTTGAAAATATTATTATGATTGTGGTGAACCCTCGCATACCGCGTCTGAATTTACGCCATGCGCCCCAGCTATATCAATATTGTCTGAAAAGTGAAGTATCCACTACACTTCGTTGTCAGCTATGTTCAACCCATTACACAGCATTTCGAATCAAGAACTGTTTGAAAAGCACCTCTACAATCCATGCATACTGAAATAAAGAAATGGAGCCACCCGCCCCAGTTATATCAATTATCGTCTGAAAAGTGAAGCATCCATTACACTTTGTTGTCGGCTATGTTCAACCCATTACACAACAATACAAATCACGAACTGTTCAAAAAACACCTCTGCAATCAAAACAACCACTATTAAA